>NC_137605.1:45265705-45274753 GCF_963280865.1 Gymnoscopelus braueri
CAGATAATCACCTGTCGGGGGAGTAATTGAGGTCCGCAATCTGGCGCAGTGTCTCTGAGAATACAGGGGAGGACAGGAACGGGCCCGGGGGAGGACTATATAGGAGGGGGAATGGAGGCATGAGTTGGGGGGAGAAAAGGGCACTTCTTGGCTCACTTGTTCTGAATGGTTCTGGTTTGCCAGCCTGGCAATTCTCTGGCATCTTCCTATTTCCACGTTTAGCCCCATCCCTCCACCCACCCCTCTCTCTGTGTCTGTGTCTGTGTGTGTGTGTGTGTGTGTGTGTGTGTGTGTGTGTGTGTGTGTGTGTGTGTGTGTGTGTGTGTGTGTGTGTGTGTGTGTGTGTGTGTGTGTGTGTGTGTGTCTCTCTCTCTCTCTCTCTCTCTCTCTCTCTCTCTCTCTCTCTCTCTCTCTCTCTCTCTCTCTCTCTCTCTCGCTCTCTCTCTCTCTCGCTCTTATAGTCGATCACCCCTCCTCTGCTTGGAGTAGACCACTTCCCCTTAAAGAGCTAACAGATGGCTATTCACCAGTGCTTCACGATGTATTGATATTCATTCATATTCATATTCATATTTCTCCTTCATGGCTGATGGATGAACACCTTTAAACAGCTTTTTTATTATTATAGCCAATTATGACTACAGGATGATTGCCGCGCTTCACACAATACGGGGGGCGTTTCTAGGCATAGGCCATCGACATTAAAAAGATGAAAATCCATCAGCGGCAGTTTAGAGTTTCCTCTTCTGACGAAGAAAGTAGACAGATGTATTATAGAGGTGTGTTTTTTATGGATTTTTTAAAGCATCGGTCTACCTCTGGTTTTCCCGATGGCTTTGAAAAGTTCAAAACCATCAGGGGAAAGATGAGAAAGAAAGTAAATAAAAGTGCAGAGGATAATAATCTAATAATAAACTTTTATTTTTAAAGCAATTTTCAAAACAGAGTTACAAAGTGCTCCTCCTACACCTTCTTTCTCAGCTTTCCTACCATCTCAAAAAGCAGATAAATTACAAAGATACAGTACAAGGATTGACCACACTGTCCCTCTTTAAAAACACAGCATGTGTTTTTAATATCAGTGGTTCTCGAACTTTTTCAAGTCAAGGACCCCCAAATGTATTTGGCTACAGACCCCCATCTGAGAAGATTTTTGTGAAGAAAAAAAATCAAAATTATTCAAATGTTCTATTCAAAACATTTTCTATATTTTTCCAAAAAAAAATCTAAAATAGCAGATGCACAAGCATCATTTCTAGGGTGCCATAACAGCCAGAAACTCCACTGATGTAATACACAGAGATATAGTACCACATTGTCTTGCAAGTTCTACTCTCTAGCTTTACAGCTTTGTGGCTTTCAGAAAAGAATTGTATCTGTGCGATTATACCATCTAATTATTCAACTTACCACTTTTCCTAATGTTGACTATTCCTAATCTGCGTGGTATAGTGCAGTGGTTCTCAACCTGTGGGTTGGGACGGGGACCCCCAGGGGAGTCCCCCACATGATTTTTTGGGGGTCCCCAGAGGACATGCAGTAAAGTGACAATTTAAGGACTTTTAAGACCTTTTTAATACCTAAACAAAATAATAATACATTAAAAAAGACCATTACTGCATCAAAGTTAATCAACAAACTACAGGTATATATATATATGCTATTTAAAAAATGGTCAAACATTGGCCAAATTGTCAAACAATATAAGAAAGAGGCAAACATTTTGAAAATAGCTGATCTACAAGCTCACAACGCCTCTCAACGCGAGGCGTTGTGGAATCGAGTCAAACTAACCTGTGGAATCGAGTCAAACTAAATGTTGTGTCAACTCCTACAATTCCAAGTGCTTGGGATTTTGGGGAGTCCCCAGTTTAAACATGATTATTTTGGGGGCCACGGCCTGAAAAGGTTGAGGACCACTGGTATGGTGGACTTTACCAAAAGCTTAAAAACTAAATTCAGGTAGCACACAATGTTAATAGACACATACTCAATGTTCCTCCCTGGACATTATTGGACCGATACAAATAAAGGAAGTAGGATTGTTACCGGTTGGCAACTGAAACTTAATCATATGCTTGATATGATTCACAAAAAGGCTCCAGAATATTATGAACTGTCGAATTGATATGGTTGGAAGCCAACTGTAACTGTAAAGGCAAACCAGCAAGAAGCACCTTTTTTATACTGGGATTCCCTTATGGAACAACTTGCATATCAAACAAAGATAAACAAAGGCTTATAAAAACAAAGTTAAGGAGGCTTTGTGAGGAGATTTAATGGTTAACTTGTAAGAGAAGGAATTTGAATCCATGAGTGTGGGACTAGAAGGTTAATTTGATAATTCAGTTGTTTTTTGTTTTGTTTTTAGATGTATTTATACAATAGCATTACTAAGGGTTTTTGGTAATGCTTTTAATTGCTATCCTCTGGGATTCAGAATACCCTTTTGGTTTAAATGTGAGCTTAAATTATTAATACAAATCTAATCAAACTTGTTGAATTAATGTATACAACTAAAATGTTGTATACAAAAGCGTGCCAGTGATAATACTTGTTTTTCCACGTTCCTTTCACTTCCTCACGCTAATAGACAACAGAAAGGGAAGTATAGTTTCACAACGGTTTCCATACCACTGACTGGCAGGATAAGGCTTTGTAAATGTTGGCAAGAGAGCGAGAGAGGAGGGGAGATAAGGGTATAAATGAAATGAGATGCATACATGATTCAGCATCTCTCATGATCGGCGTATAGTGTATCCATCTTGTTGTTGTTGTTGCTGTTGTTGTATAAGGTAAAAAAAAAACCTCACAGGTGTCTCCACTCTTTAATCTACTTCTCCCTGCACCATTATCTTACATTTGGGTATAAACACAGGGCCTGTGGAACCCGATAATATGCAATTAAAAACAAAGATCATTAAAAGTTATTGGTGTCTGCCTAATTACTATAACTTTACCCCTCCCCTTATAATGAGCGTGCATTGGTATCGATCGGAAGGCAAATCTCCCTTTCCTCTTGGAAGGAGAAAAAAAAAAAAAAAAAAAAGCAGGTGGTTGCTTTGTGTTAAATCATTAATATAGTAATGATTTTTCCAGAACACTCTCAATTAAGACCGGAGCAGAAAATGACCCAGGGGAGTTAGAGCTCACGCTCTTAAAAGTGTGATGTTCCAAATATATCCTGGCTGCTCTCACCAGAGAATATGGATAGGGCCGAGCCGTGTTGCTGAATAATTTAAACCGGAGGCTGCTGATTGGGATGTGTAAATGTGTTTGTGTGTTACAGGTGTGTGTGTGTGTGTGTGTGTGTGTGTGTGTGTGTGTGTGTGTGTGTGTGTGTGTGTGTGTGTGTGTGTGTGTGTGTGTGTGTGTGTGTGGTGTGCATCAGTCTAATGTAATAGAATATGCAATAAAGAGCAGCAGGCAGATTTATACATCACGATCGCTATGATGAAATCACGTGCGTGTGTGTGTGTGTGTGTGTGTGTGTGTGTGTGTGTGTGTGTGTGTGTGTGTGTGTTTTTTCTGTGCGCCGCCCGCCTGCCTGCCTGCCTGCCAGCGTGCGTGCGTGCTATTACAGGATGCTGTCAAGTACATTGTGTTGCTCCGTAGTTGAAATTCAAATCCCGCTAAGCTCTCGATCGCTGATCCCGCGCGCTGCCCAAATCGGAGGAGGGTACGTCCCGTCTTTCACTCTGCCCCAAAACGTTCCAACAATTAGATCATTTGTCGCTCTATTATCTCAACACCTGCAAGAAAATCTGTCTCAATTTTCCCCTCAGCTTCTGAGCGGCTCTCTCCCTCCCGTCTCTCTGTCTCTGTGGCACCGCTGAGATGCCGGGCACTGTGTGTGTGTGTGTGTGTGTGTGTGTGTGTGTGTGTGTGTGTGTGTGTCTCTCTCTCTCTCTCTCTCTCTCTCTAGGCAGGCCTCTGGGCATGGCCGTCCCTCTGCACATTATGCTCCAGCCAAGTGTCTGTGCCAGTTCACACCCCTATAGCAGGGAATTCTTGTCCTGACCTTCTCTCTTTTCTTTCCACTTTTCTTTTCAATGCCCCCGTGGTACCAAACACACACAGGCAAAAAAAAAAAACCACATGCACGCACACACACTCACGCAAGCACTCTCCCCTTTTCTCCTCTCGCTTTTGCTCTCCAAGTCTCTCCATCTCCTTCTGTCTCTTTCCATCTCTCTCTCTCTCTCTCTCTCTCTCTCTCTCATTCTTTTCACCCAGACTCATAATATTCACTCAGTGAGGACCAGAAGGGGTTTTTGGAACAAAGAGACCTTTTTTTGTGCCGTCCAGAGATTCGTTATAGTCTCCATAACCACAATTTACAGCAGGTTCCTTTTGAGATGCTTGACATTTCCTCCCCACTGGCTTAGATATAGTCGTCGGGTACAGTGCGTCATCGTTGTTTGAGTTTATCGCACATAATAAGCCATTTTCGGCCCAGTCTAATGTCATCGCCTAGGTAACACCGAGGTCTCTGGCAGCAATGTTAGAAACGAAACAAATTTGTCAGTGGAATGTGTAAAGCTTTTGGCATAAATCTATCTTGTCTTAATCCTTTTTTCATGGGACCCCTCCCCCCTTTCAGGAGATGATTTTTCATATGCATATGAGAATTTTCAGTGTATTGCTTTCTCACACAATTTTACGGCCGGTGACAGATTGGAATGGGTTTCCACAGAGGGACGAGGGGAGAGGAGAGGAGGGGAGGGGGGGTGATGGAACAGGGTCTAGTTTTGGAGGAGTGTGTGGGGCTCTGCTGTTTGGGGAAGGAAGGTTTTTCTTTTTTTTTTCCTTCTTCATACAGTAGATGTCCAAAGCCACCGGGGGAGCTGTACTCAAACCCGGCAGGTGGACAACTTGGGTGTCAAAGTGTGACATTTCTCCGCACGTGACATTATCAGAATGTTCAGCGCGACAGCGGCCAATTAGGGATTCTGACGAGATGACACGGGGTGGGGGTGGGGGGGGGACATATTCAACATCCCCCCGCTCTTCGTGGACGTGACCTTTACTATGATCCAGCGTTTGTTTTGGTTTTTCATTCACTTCTCACCACCTGCCCAGCCCAGCCCCTCCCCCTTTTGTTCTTTCTATTTGTGGTATAGCATACGTCTGTACGCCGCGCCGTCCAGAGCCAGATCCCATTGGGCTGGGATGCTCTCCATGGAAAAGCACCGCGGATGTCCCTGCGGGGTTATTTATCGGTCCGCTGACAAGCCCGTGAATTCCGGGCCAAAGTGAAACTCATATAGTTATCAAAAGCATAAAATTCCTATCACTTTAGGTGTCAGAGGCAGAGACAAGAAAATGAAACAGGTACTCATAAAGGCAGCGGGCGTCGTAAATCAGCCCAAGGGGGCCCGGGCACCGCGGGGGCCCCGGCAGGGCCAAGGAGACGCTTGATTAAATAAGGGGAATTAGGTATTTTTGCAAAAGCGGGAAATAACAGTGATCTATGCTCCCTGTCAGTGAGCAGGGCTTGACACTATTGTGTGTGTTATTTATTTATTTACTTCTCTTGTGTATTTTTAGTAGATTCATTCTCTCTCTCTCTCTCCACCCCTCTCTCTCTCTCTCTCTCTCTCTCTCTCTCTCTCTCTCTCTCTCTCTCTCTCTCTCTCTCTCTCTCTCTCTCTCTCTCTCTCTCTCTCTCTCTCTCTCTCTCTCTCTCTCTCAGTGCGCACAAAGCAGAGGAAACTCCTCCTTTGGAAGCTGGGTGCTCTAATGCTGTCTTAGAATAATGGGTTTAAAAAATAAATAAAAAACAAACCCACAGGCCCACAAACTTTGGTCATAGCCACTTGGAATGGGATCTGGAAAAAAAAGAAAGAAAAAAAAAGTATATATATATATATATATATATATATATATATATATATATATATATATATATACCGATTTGTGTGAGTTTTGGACAAAACTATAAAAATGTGCTCCTCGGAGCACAGATCTCCGCCAGGTCAGGTAGTAAAAGTGAATCTTAGCCTTATCAGGATGGAATATGACAAATCGGACAGATCCGACTTGATCACATGACTATAGAGATAATGTGTACCGATTTGCGTGATGTTTGGACAAAAACCTGTGGGAGTAATATCAAAAATATTGTTCAGCTAAATCGGCCTCCCGGTGCCGCTATAACAGGCCGATGTGACAAATTTGGGGCAGAGGTTTTTTGCTTGGTCTCTAGGGAGTGTTCGTGCAAAGTTTCATTCCGCTCGGTCCAGTTATAGGTAAAAACGTTGGCCTGTTATACGTAAAAAACAATTACGTAGGCATTTATTCCTTAGCCTAGTGTTAATGTGCATGCAAAGTTTCACGCCAGTCTGACACTGCGTTCATGATTTGAGGCATTTTGTACAAAACGGGCCACTCCTGCAAACTTTGGAAGCCAATCTTAGCCAATCAGGATGGAATATGAAAAACCCGACAGATCTGTCTTGATCACATGACGATAGAGATAATGTGCAAATGTGTTTGCGTGATGTTTGGACAAAATCTGTTGGAGTGTTGGAATGTGTTTCGCAAAAAACTGCCCCCTGGTGCCGCTATAACAGGCCGATGTGAACATTTGGGGCGGAGGTTCTGCTCTGGCCAGGGAGTGTGCGTGCAGAGTTTTGCCCCGATCGGTCCAACAGTGCCGGTGATTAGCTGCTCACAGACAGACGGACGCACACGAGGACGGATAGACAGGGGCAAAAACATCTCGAAAAGCGTCTCGGCCACGCCTTCGGCTTGGTGAAGACAACAAACAAAGAAATAAGAAATGTCCTAAAATTAAAAAATATCTTTGCAGAAAATACTGAAGCTAAAATAGTAGATCTATAAGCTCACAACGTGTGACGGTGCAAAACGTTGTGAGCTTGTAGATTGGCTAATTTAGCTATTTTTCAAACAGGACTTAAATGGTTCATTCATAATGTATTTTTGTAAGTTCTCTTTTGGGTCACAAGCTGAAAAAGTTTGGAAACACCTTGCAGCACACTGTAGGGTTACAACATTACACAACGTAAGCTGCTCTATTGTAGGCTACACCTAACAGTAATTATATTATAGTGATTAAATGCTATGCTAGCTTTCACTGACAATGCTAAAATTAAGTCAGACTAACACAAATAGTGTTAGTTTTGATGGTAAATTTGATGGTTTGAGTGGGTATATTTGACTATATTTGGCCAGTGCCCTGTTAGCACTGTCCTCTTAGCAGACATTTGTATGTTCCTTCTTCTGGGGCATACCAATCTGACATTACTCACAAGGCAGCTGAAAAGAATAAGTAATGGATATTGGGCAAGAACCTGGTGATATGATGAACATCATAATACAGGGTATAATATCAGATCGCAGTTACTTGCCAAACTACTTCTCTAGAGTGAGTGATGCCCATGGGCATAACACCTGACCTCGTTCCCACAAAATTCAGCTCAAACATGGGGAAGAATGCATTCCACTATGCTGCCACCAAAACGTGGAATGCCTTACCATTCCACGTAAGGCATTCCACCCTAACCCTAACCCCACTTAACCAGGAATTTCAAATCGATTCTTTGCTCCATGTTTGTGCCACCTCCAGTTGCGTGACGGAGGGCAACAGCAGTGAAACTACATGACAGCCTGGAACAGAAGCACAGAGTGAGAGAAGTGTTATAGCAGAACAGTGGTGATATTATAGCAGAACAGCGGTGAGATGTTGCACAACACAGTGACATGAGCGGTTACTCAATTAGCATTGAGTCATGAGCGCGGCTGCCACAGTCCTGTTACTTTTCTGACACACCTGTGTGTGTGTGTGTGTGTGTGTGTGTGTGTGTGTGCGGGTGTGTGTGTGTGTGTGTGTGTGTGTGTGTGTGTGTGTGTGTGTGTGTGTGTGTGTGTGTGTGTGTGTGTGTGTGTGTGTGTGTGTGTGTGTGTGTGTGTGTGTATATATATATATATATTAAAGCTGCACAATATTATGAAAGCATTCAATGTTCGATAACGTTGTTGAATATCTTCATAACGATATGTGTGTGTGTGTGTGTGGGGGGGGGGGTGCGTGTACATGCATGTGTGCACATGAGCTTAAAATCAAGGCCCAGAGCATTCAACGTCACAGCAAATAGCAACATGCTACTGTAGTCTAGTTTAGTCATAGTCTTTTGAATCAAATTTCACTAGTCCATGCCCGGGGATGTGCGCACTCAAAATATTTGCAGACTTTTAGTTATGTGTGGGCAGGGCGTGTGTTCCTATGAGTTGATGTTTGCCTATCTGCGACAGTTGCAACACACACACGGTGCGTTGTGATTAACATTGGGTGACCATTGGGTGAGCCGGGGTGCCTGATGGAGGGGAAGGGAACTGGTTGGAATAACGTGTTCCTTCCACGCGCTACGTCCAACCAGGGAAACTCTCCCCTGTCAGGTGACAAGAAGGTCAGTTGGCTCTCATGCATTGAAGGAGGCATGAGCTCGGCCCTGGCCTCCCTAGGTTGGCAGAGGGAAGGTAGTGCCCAGGATTACATAGACAATTGGCACTGGTTTAAAAAATAGGGTTACAAAATCGTGGAAGCTCAGTCGGTAGAGCTCTCGCCTTCAGACCACAAGGTCATGGGTTCGATCCCGGGCACCGCCAACTCAGCGCATGAGTAGCACGGCTTGGGTGCGGTAAGTCGTGCGGTAAGTCGTGCGGTAAGTACTGGGAGCTGAGGATAGGTGTGGCGCTCCACCTCAGCAAATCCATCTCCCAGGGGTCTAGCGCATAGTAACGGGGACAGACTCCCGCGTGTTACTCGGCTGATACCGACAATAAGCCATCTCCCGACCTACTTATGTGTGCTAATAACACAACCTGGATTCGAACGTGTGAATCTGCGTGCTAGTGCCATGAAGATGATATCCAAAGCGCCCAACCACTCATAAAACGCAGTGTGTGTGGACACAGCCCGTAAATGCAAGTCCAGTGTAAGTTCGCAGCGTTCTCTGTGTGGCAGTGGCCGTGGTCGGACTCAGCAGGAGTAACTCCACGCATGCACAGTTTGATCATCCCATA
>NC_137605.1:45274953-45351885 GCF_963280865.1 Gymnoscopelus braueri
GGGAGAGAGAGAGAGAGAGAGAGAGAGAGAGAGAGAGAGAGAGAGAGAGAGAGAGAGAGGAGCATAACCTGCATAACCTGCATTATGTTATTTGAACAATGGGAGTTTTTCTTTTTTAATCTGTTTACCAGGTTGACAAAACCTACAGGCGACGTGCGAGCCGTGTGTGTGTGTGTGCGCGCATGTGTGTGTGTGTGTGTGTGTGTGGTGTGTGTGTGTGTGTGTGTGTGTGTGTGTGTTTTGTTCTGAAGAAGGGTTTTGAATTTGTTGAATGAAATAAAGAAATTGCACACGGTTTCACAGAAATCACATTCGTCTTCACACAGATTTTTCTTTCTTTCTCTCTGTCTCCCTTTAAATGTCCATGTCTTTTTTTTCATGGCCTCTTCACACACCGATGAACATGGTGTGAATGGTTTTCAAAACGTCTAGCAGGACTACGTACGTCACTACGCCACAAACAACAGCTATGTATTATATACCTCCGTACCTCAGTATTTCAATTAAGCAAATTGAATAGGTCTATCGATCTATTGAGGGGAACAAATAACAACGGCAGTGCCGGTTGCCAGGTTCAGCATGAAAGGCCCCTTTACCCCGAGATTCAAATATCCAGGTCTCCCTCATGTGAGACCTGGCTGAGACCAACCAGACTTCTACCGCTCCGCCAATATGGAATCCCTGTTTGGTCAGAGGAGATGTTTCGCTATGGGTTTCAGGCAGTAGGGAGGCCACCTCCAACCACTACAGATGGGATAGTTGATTACGGATCCATTTGGTTCCATTTGTACATTCACAGAGTTAACCCATTCAATCCGGGAACGCATCTGCTGTGTCATTTTAGATTCTTTGGCTTTTCAAAAAATAGCAGATCTACAAGCTCATGAGCTTGTAGATCTGCTATTTTTTGATGATGATGATTTTTTTTAGCAAATCTTTGAATATATATATTTTTAAAGGATGCATTTGTAACTCAATCTCTGCTTCTGGGGGTCTCTGGAACAAAACATTTTGAGATGGGGGTCCGTGAGACATTTTTTTTAAAGATATCCTAACAGTAATATGTTCCTATCAGTGGTGCTCCGAATTTTCCATATCAAGGACCCACATAATAATGACATGTATTTTGGCTGCGGACCCCATCTCAAAATGTGTTGTTCCAGGGACCCCCAGAAGCACAGATCATAAATTTTTTTTAAGGATTTTACGGTGAAGGAATGCTACAGCCTCCAGAACTACAGTTCGCCTCTTCTCTTCTCTTCTCATCTCTTCTCTTCTCCTCTTTTCCTCTTCTCCTCTCTTTTCTTCTCCTCTCTTCTCTCCTCTTGTTCTTGCGGTTGTGCTCGCTGTGTGAGTATGCTCCCCCCTGCAGCCACAGCCCTGTCTGTACGGCTCCAGCCTGCCCTGCCAGCTGTGATCATGCAGAGTGGATGAGTGGCTGGCCCTACCCTGGTCTGCAGAGGCCATCCTAGTGCTCCCAGTGTGGCCCTTGAGAGGGGCCATAATCTTCTCCTATCAGCGTTAATGGCCCCCGCCGTGGATGTCTGGATGGCAGGACAGGGAGATGTGGTGGTGGGGGGGGGGGGGGAGGGGGCAGGGCGGTGGTGGCACGCTGGATCACACCGCAAGCATATTGTCATTAAATTAAAATTTTCCGAACACTCCCCTGCTCATGGCATAAACCGCCGCCCAGAGAGCCATCATAATTGGCTCTGAAAACATGCGTAATTGCCTTCAGCTGCCGTTCTTTTACAGTTGACATTGCTCGGGCCGATGGGTGATCTGAATACGCACGCTTGTTGCGAGGCGGCGGGTCGTAATTGAAATATGGTACGTGTGTTGAACGGAAGATTACATTAAGACGCCCAGATAATCACCTGTCGGGGGAGTAATTGAGGTCCGCAATCTGGCGCAGTGTCTCCGAGAATACAGGGGAGGACAGGAACGGGCCGGGGGAGGACTATATAGGAGGGGGAATGGAGGCATGAGTTGGGGGGAGAAAAGGGCACTTCTTGGCTCACTTGTTCTGAATGGTTCTGGTTTGCCAGCCTGGCAATTCTCTGGCATCTTCCTATTTCCACGTTTAGCCCCATCCCTCCACCCACCCCTCTCTCTGTGTCTGTGTGTGTGTGTGTGTGTGTGTGTGTGTGTGTGTGTGTGTGTGTGTGTGTGTGTGTGTGTGTGTGTGTGTGTGTGTGTGTGTGTCTCTCTCTCTCTCTCTCTCTCTCTCTCTCTCTCTCTCTCTCTCTCTCTCTCTCTCTCTCGCTCTTATAGTCGATCACCCCTCCTCTGCTTGGAGTAGACCACTTCCCCTTAAAGAGCTAACAGATGGCTATTCACCAGTGCTTCACGATGTATTGATATTCATTCATATTCATATTCATATTTCTCCTTCATGGCTGATGGATGAACACCTTTAAACAGCTTTTTTATTATTATAGCCAATTATGACTACAGGATTATTGCCACGCTTCACACAATACGGGGGCGTTTCTAGGCATAGGCCATCGACATTAAAAAGATGAAAAGATTAAATCCATCAGCGGCAGTTTAGAGTTTCCTCTTCTGACGAAGAAAGTAGACAGATGTATTAGAGGTGTGTTTTTTATGGATTTTTTAAAGCATCGGTCTACCTATGGTTTTCCCGATGGCTTTGAAAAGTTCAAAACCATCAGGGGAAAGATGAGAAAGAAAGTAAATAAAAGTGCAGAGGATAATAATCTAATAATAAACTTTTATTTTTAAAGCAATTTTCAAAACAGAGCTACAAAGTGCTCCTCCTACACCTTCTTTCTCAGCTTTCCTACCATCTCAAAAAGCAAATAAATTACAAAGATACAGTACAAGGACACTGTCCCTCTTTTAATATCAGTGGTTCTCGAACTTTTTCAAGTCAAGGACCCCCAAATGTATTTGGCTACAGACCCCCATCTGAGAAGATTTTTGTGAAGAAAAAAATCTAAATTATTAAAATGTTCTATTCAAAACATTTTCTATATTTTTCCAAAAAAAAAATCTAAAATAGCAGATGCACAAGCATCATGTCTAGGGTGCCATAACAGCCAGAAACTCCACTGATGTAATACACAGAGATATAGTACCACATTGTCTTGCAAGTTCTACTCTCTAGCTTTACAGCTTTGTGGCTTTCAGAAAAGAATTGTATCTGTGTGATTATACCATCTAATTATTCAACTTACCACTTTTCCTAATGTTGACTATTCCTAATCTGCGTGGTATAGTGCAGTGGTTCTCAACCTGTGGGTTGGGACGGGGACCCCCAGGGGAGTCCCCACATGATTTTTTGGGGGTCCCCAGAGGACATGCAGTAAAGTGACAATTTAAGGACTTTTAAGACCTTTTTAATACCTAAACAAAATAATAATACATTAAAAAAGACCATTACTGCATCAAAGTTAATCAACAAACTACAGGTATATATATGCTATTAAAAAAATGGTCAAACATTGGCCAAATTGTCAAACAATATAAGAAAGAGGCAAACATTTTGAAAATAGCTGATCTACAAGCTCACAACGCCTCTCAACGCGAGGCGTTGTTGAATCGAGTCAAACTAACCTGTGGAATCGAGTCAAACTAAATGTAATGTGTCAACTCCTACAATTCCAAGTGCTTGGGATTTTGGGGAGTCCCCAGTTTAAACATGATTATTTTGGGGGCCACGGCCTGAAAAGGTTGAGGACCACTGGTATGGTGGACTTTACCAAAAGCTTAAAAACTAAATGCAGGTAGCACACAACGTTAATAGACACATACTCAATGTTCCTCCCAGGACATTATTGGACCGATACAAATAAAGGAAGTAGGATTGTTACCGGTTGGCAACTGAAACTTAATCATATGCTTGATATGATTCACAAAAAGGCACCAGAATATTATGAACTGTCGAATTGATATGGTTGGAGGCCAACTGTAACTGTAAAGGCAAACCAGCAAGAAGCACCTTTTTTATACTGGGATTCCCTTATGGAACAACTTGCATATCAAACAAAGATAAACAAAGGCTTATAACGTTTTTTGTTTTGTTTTTAGATTTATTTATACAATAGCATTACTAAGGGTTTTTGGTGATGCTTTTAATTGCTATCCTCTGGGATTCAGAATACCTTTTTGGTTTAAATGTGAGCTTAAATTATTAATACTAATCTAATCAAACGTGTTGAATTAATGTATACAACTAAAATGTTGTATACAAAAGCGTGCCAGTGATAATACTTGTTTTTCCACGTTCCTTTCACTTCCTCACGCTAATAGACAACAGAAAGGGAAGTATAGTTTCACAACGGTTTCCATACCACTGACTGGCAGGATAAGGCTTTGTAAATGTTGGCAAGAGAGCGAGAGAGGAGGAGATAAGGGTAAATCAAATGAGATGCATACATGATTCAGCATCTCTCATGATCGGCGTATAGTGTATCCATCTTGTTGTTGTTGTTGTTGTTGTTGCTTTTGTTGTATAAGGTTAAAAAAAACTCACAGGTGTCTCCACTCTTTAATCTACTTCTCCCTGCACCGTTATCTTACATTTGGGTATAAACACAGGGCCTGTGGAACCCGATAATATGCAATTAAAAACAAAGATCATTAAAAGTTATTGGTGTCTGCCTAATTACTATAACTTTACCCCTCCCCTTATAATGAGCGTGCATTGGTATCGATCGGAAGGCAAATCTCCCTTTCCTCTTGGAAGGAGAAAAAAAAAAAAAAAAAAAAAGCAGGTGGTTGCTTTGTGTTAAATCATTAATATAGTAATGATTTTTCCAGAACACTCTCAATTAAGACCGGAGCAGAAAATGACCCAGGGGAGTTAGAGCTCACGCTCTTAAAAGTGTGATGTTCCAAATATATCCTGGCTGCTCTCACCAGAGAATATGGATAGGGCCGAGCCGTGTTGCTGAATAATTTAAACCGGAGGCTGCTGATTGGGATGTGTAAATGTGTTTGTGTGTTACAGGTGTGTGTGTGTGTGTGTGTGTGTGTGTGTGTGTGTGTGTGTGTGTGTGTGTGTGTGTGTGTGCGTGTGTGCGTGTGTGTGTGTGTGTGTGTGTGTGTGTGTGTGTGTGTTGTGTGTGTGTGTGTGTGTGTGTGTGTGGTGTGCATCAGTCTAATGTAATAGAATATGCAATAAAGAGCAGCAGGCAGATTTATACATCACGATCGCTATGATGAAATCAAGTGTGTGTGTGTGTGTGTGTGTGTGTGTGTGTGTGTGTGTGTGTGTGTGTTTTCTGTGCGCGCCCGCCTGCCTGCCTGCCTGCCAGCGTGCGTGCGTGCTATTACAGGATGCTGTCAAGTACATTGTGTTGCGCCGTAGTTGAAATTCAAATCCCGCTAAGCTCTCGATCGCTGATCCACGCGCTGCCCAAATCGGAGGAGGGTACGTCCCGTCTTTCACTCTGCCCCAAAACGTTCCAACAATTAGATCATTTGTCGCTCTATTATCTCAACACCTGCAAGAAAATCTGTCTCAATTTTCCCCTCAGCTTCTGAGCGGCTCTCTCCCTCCCGTCTCTCTGTCTCTGTGGCACCGCTGAGATGCCGGGCACTGTGTGTGTGTGTGTGTGTGTGTGTGTGTGTGTGTGTGTGTGTGTGTGTGTGTGTGTCTCTCTCTCTCTCTCTCTCTCTCTAGGCAGGCCTCTGGGCATGGCCGTCCCTCTGCACATTATGCTCCAGCCAAGTGTCTGTGCCAGTTCACACCCCTATAGCAGGGAATTCTTGTCCTGACCTTCTCTCTTTTCTTTCCACTTTTCTTTTCAATGCCCCCGTGGTACCAAACACACACAGGCAAAAAAAAAAACCACATGCACGCACACACACTCACGCAAGCACTCTCCCCTTTTCTCCTCTCGCTTTTGCTCTCCAAGTCTCTCCATCTCCTTCTGTCTCTTTCCATCTCTCTCTCTCTCTCTCTCTCTCTCTCTCTCTCTCATTCTTTTCACCCAGACTCATAATATTCACTCAGTGAGGACCAGAAGGGGTTTTGGAACAAAGAGACCTTTTTTTGTGCCGTCCAGAGATTCGTTATAGTCTCCATAACCACAATTTACAGCAGGTTCCTTTTGAGATGCTTGACATTTCCTCCCCACTGGCTTAGATATAGTCGTCGGGTACAGTGCGTCATCGTTGTTTGAGTTTATCGCACATAATAAGCCATTTTCGGCCCAGTCTAATGTCATCGCCTAGGTAACACCGAGGTCTCTGGCAGCAATGTTAGAAACGAAACAAATTTGTCAGTGGAATGTGTAAAGCTTTTGGCATAAATCTATCTTGTCTTAATCCTTTTTTCATGGGACCCCTCCCCCCTTTCAGGAGATGATTTTTCATATGCATATGAGAATTTTCAGTGTATTGCTTTCTCACACATTTTTACGGCCGGTGACAGATTGGAATGGGTTTCCACAGAGGGACGAGGGGAGAGGAGAGGAGGGGAGGGGGGGGGGTGATGGAACAGGGTCTAGTTTTGGAGGAGTGTGTGGGGCTCTGCTGTTTGGGGAAGGAAGGTTTTTCTTTTTTTTTTCCTTCTTCATACAGTAGATGTCCAAAGCCACCGGGGGAGCTGTACTCAAACCCGGCAGGTGGACAACTTGGGTGTCAAAGTGTGACATTTCTCCGCACGTGACATTATCAGAATGTTCAGCGCGACAGCGGCCAATTAGGGATTCTGACGAGATGACACGGGGTGGGGGTGGGGGGGGGGGACATATTCAACGTCCCCCCCGCTCTTCGTGGACGTGACCTTTACTATGATCCAGCGTTTGTTTTGGTTTTTCATTCACTTCTCACCACCTGCCCAGCCCAGCCCCTCCCCCTTTTGTTCTTTCTATTTGTGGTATAGCATACGTCTGTACGCCGCGCCGTCCAGAGCCAGATCCCATTGGGCTGGGATGCTCTCCATGGAAAAGCACCGCGGATGTCCCTGCGGGGTTATTTATCGGTCCGCTGACAAGCCCGTGAATTCCGGGCCAAAGTGAAACTCATATAGTTATCAAAAGCATAAAATTCCTATCACTTTAGGTGTCAGAGGCAGAGACAAGAAAATGAAACAGGTACTCATAAAGGCAGCGGGCGTCGTAAATCAGCCCAAGGGGGCCCGGGCACCGCGGGGGCCCCGGCAGGGCCCAAGGAGACGCTTGATTAAATAAGGGGAATTAGGTATTTTTGCAAAAGCGGGAAATAACAGTGATCTATGCTCCCTGTCAGTGAGCAGGGCTTGACACTATTGTGTGTGTTATTTATTTATTTACTTCTCTTGTGTATTTTTAGTAGATTCATTCTCTCTCTCTCTCTCTCTCTCTCTCTCTCTCTCTCTCTCTCTCTCTCTCTCTCTCTCTCTCTCTCTCTCTCTCTCTTTCTCTCTCTCTCTCTCAGTGCACACAAAGCAGAGGAAACTCCTCCTTTGGAAGCTGGGTGCTCTAATGCTGTCTTAGAAAAATGGGTTTAAAAAATAAATAAAATAAAAAACTAGAAAAGTGTGTTCCTCCAGGCTAGGTTGCCTACCCAGGGCCCAAACACTTTGGTCATAGCCACTTGGAATGGGATCTGGAAACAAATATATATATATATATATACCGATTTGTGTGAGTTTTGGACAAAGTCTGTATGAGTAGTAGCAACAGGTGTGTTTAGAAGAAAACGGAAAATGGCAAAAAATGTAATCTGGCACGACTATAAGTTGCGTCATGATTCAAGGAATCCAGGGAAAACTATAAAAATGTGCTCCTCGGAGCACAGATCTCCACCAGGTCAGGTAGTAAAAGTGAATCTTAACCAATCAGGATGGAATGTGACAAATCGGACAGATCCGACTTGATCACATGACTATAGAGATAATGTGTACTGATTTGCGTGAAGTTTCATTCCGATCTGTCCAGTTATAGGTAAAAACGTGAATTGGCCTGTTATACGTAAAAAAATATTATGTAGGCATTTATTCCTTAGCCTAGTGGTAATGTGCATGCAAAGTTTCACGCCAGTCTGACACTGCGTTCATGATTTGAGGCATTTTGTACAAAA
The DNA here is from genome assembly GCF_963280865.1 of Gymnoscopelus braueri. Taxonomy (NCBI): domain Eukaryota; kingdom Metazoa; phylum Chordata; class Actinopteri; order Myctophiformes; family Myctophidae; genus Gymnoscopelus; species Gymnoscopelus braueri. The sequence continues at coordinate 45,282,988 of NC_137605.1, forward strand.
CGGGCCACTCCTGCAAACTTTGGAAGCCAATCTTAGCCAATCAGGATGGAATATGAAAAACCCGACAGATCTGTCTTGATCACATGACGATAGAGATAATGTGCAAATGTGTTTGCGTGATGTTTGGACAAAATCTGTTGGAGTAATATAAAAAAGATGTGTTTCGCAAAAAACTGCCCCCTGGTGCCGCTATAACAGGCCGATGTGAACATTTGGGGCGGAGGTTCTGCTCTGGCCAGGGAGTGTGCGTGCAGAGTTTTGCCCCGATCGGTCCAACAGTGCCGGTGATTAGCTGCTCACAGACAGACGGACACACACAAGGACGGATGGACAGGGGCAAAAACATCTCGAAAACGTCTCGGCCACGCCTTCGGCTTGGTGAAGACAACAAACAAAGAAATAAGAAATGTCCAAAAATAAAATACAAATCTTGGCAGAAAATACTGTAGCTAAAATAGTAGATCTATAAGCTCACAACGTGTTAATTTATGTGTCTGCTAAATGACTGTAATGTAATGTGTGACGGTGCGAAACGTTGTGAGCTTGTAGATTGGCTAATTTAGCTATTTTTCAAACAGGACTTAAATGGTTCATTCATAATGTATTTTTGTAAGTTATCTTTTGGGTCACGAGCTGAAAAAGTTTGGAAATACCTTGCAGCACACTGTAGGGTTACTACATTACACAACGTAAGCTGCTCTATTGTAGGCTACACCTAACAGTAATTATATTATAGTGATTCAATGCTATGAATTTGACCGTGGATGCAGGGAAATAGCTTTCACTGACAATGCTAAAATTAATCAGACTAAAAACAAATAGATGTTTAAATACAGCATGTTTCGATGGTTTGAGTGGGTATATTTGACTATATTTGGCCAGTACCCTGTTAGCACTGTTTGTATGTTCCTTCCAATCTGAAATTACTCACAAGGCAGCTGAAAAGAATAAGTAATGGATATTGGCAAGAACCTGGTGATATGATGAACATCATACAGGGTATAATATCAGATCACAGTTACTTGCCAAACTACTTCTCTAGAGTGAGTGATGCCCATGGGCATAACACCTGACCTCGTTCCCACCAAATTCGGCTCAAACATGGGGAAGAATGCATTCCACTATGCTGCCACCAAAACGTGGAATGCCTTACCATTCCACGTAAGGCATTCCACCCTAACCCTAACCCCACTTAACCAGGAATTTCAAATCGATTCTTTGCTCCATGTTTGTGCCACCTCCAGTTGCGTGACGGAGGGCAACAGCAGTGAAATTACACGACAGCCTGGAACAGAAGCACAGAGTGAGAGAAGTGTTATAGCAGAACAGTGGTGATATTATAGCAGAACAGCGGTGAGATGTTGCACAACACAGTGACATGAGCGGTTAGTCAATTAGCATTGAGTCATGAGCGCGGCTGCCATATCTTCTTAACGATATGTGTGTGTGTGTGTGGGGGGGGGGTGCGTGTACATGTGTGCACATGAGCTTAAAATCAAGGCCCAGAGCATTCAACGTCACAGCAAATAGCAACATACTACTGTAGTCTAGTTTAGTCATAGTCTTTTGAATCAAATTTCACTAGTCCATGCCCGGGGATGTGCGCACTCAAAATATTTGCAGACTTTTAGTTATGTGTGGGCAGGGCGTGTGTTCCTATGAGTTGATGTTTGCCTATCTGCGACAGTTGCAACACACACGGTGCGTTGTGATTAACATTGAGTGACCAGACGTCCCGTTTTGGCCGGGATTGTCCCGTTTTCAAGCTGCGTGTCCCGAGTGTCCGACAAATATCTCTAAAACACAACAACATTCACTACAAAATTGTCCCGGTTTTTGCCAGAATTACAGTAATAATAGTTGTTTTCAGTGGTCGCAGAGGCGTTAATCATGTTCTTTACATGTAAACATGCTCACCTAACCCAATCAGAAAACATGAAAAAATGCATTGTGTGTCTGAATTCAACGCTCAGAGTCTGATGTTTGTCAATCAGTCATTGCCTCTATGCAACACCTATGGTGCGTATACATGTACGCGTGCTCCGTTGCGCTACCCAGGGATGTGCTCTCTCTCTCCCACAACCATGAGAAGTTGCCGTCGAAGCTGTTTGAGCTAAGCTATGTGTGCTAATAACACAACCTGGATTCGAATGTGTGAATCTACGTGCTAGTGCCATGAAGATGATATCCAAAGCGCCCAACCACTCATAAAACGCAGTGTGTGTGTGGGCACGGCCCGTAAATGCAAGTCCAGTGTAAGTTCGCAGCGTTCTCTGTGTGGCAGTGGCCGTGGTCGGACTCAGCAGGAGTAACTCCACGCATGCGCAGTTTGATCCTCCCATAGCCTGTTTTAGTGTTTTGGTTTTCGTCAGTGAAAAAAGGTAGTCGTCACAGTTTTAGTCGACGAAATTAACACTGGCTCACTGTATTCAGAGGCATCATGTCCAAATAACGTGCCATGGCCTCTGTTATTTCTCTGTGGCACTTGGACGTTTTCTCGTAAGGAGTCACACTTGCAAAACTCTGATGAATGGACGCCTGTTGGATTGCTATGCTGCTACTTGTCTTACGTTAGTTATCTGTGGTGGCTAACACTCGACTTTTTGAACTCTTCGAAAGGTTCTCTGGTTGTGTGGTAAGTGGTGTTTGTAACACGTCATCTCTCTTGTATCCAAATAACAGTTCATTTTATGTAAGTTACGTTTTATGGACTTAAAGGATTAGTAAAAAAAAAAAAGATAGCTTGTTCTTTTATTTAAACACAGGGCAAAGTTACATGTGGCCCGTGGCCTTTCCTCTAGAAACTCTCCTCCCACATCAGCAGATGGTGAGTTACCAAAATGCCAGACGCATACAGGTGAGGAAAAACTCGCCTCAGGGAATTGTCATTTCGCCCGTGCACACTGCATACGTCACAGCGGTGCACCCGACCCGTCCCAAAATAGGGCCCTGAGTCTGGTCTGGTTCACTGTACATTCCTATTTGGGGGCCTCACACTATGTGAGCTGGTTCTATATTCATCTTGAGCATTTTTAATAAAACTTCTATAGCGTAAACTACTTTTTTATGAGTGCATTGGTAGTTGCTGTTATATAATACAATAAAATACTGTTGGCATCATATATACAGCAATATACTCACAAAAAAAACGCATCATACTGAATAAATACACGTGATACACTGTTATAGCAAATTATAATTTTAAGCACCAGTTAAACCCATAGAAGCCCCTTGAGTCACTGAAAACTCAGGGGCTACAGTACCAGGGCCTTCACCCCCCCCCCCCCCCCCCCACCCCAGTGTTCATTTAAACCATTTGTAACTCTGAGAGAGCAATAATATCTGGAATTTATATAGCGCTTTTCTAAGTACGCAAAGACGCTTTACATGTGTGTGGGAGCCAGGGGAGAGGAGGAAAAAAAATCTTAAAAAATCAAATAAAGTACAAACGCTCTCGGAGTAAAATGAACACTCAGCATTTTAAAGTGTAAGGATTTTGGAGGTGTCCTCATGGCTGATGAGACGGGTGAACTCTGAAGAGTGGGGTGATGACCTCCCACCCCATTCATCACTCTGTGATGGACATGGGAAGCGGGCCAGTGACAGCACAGGGGGGGGTGGGGGGGGGGGGCTGGAGGCTTGGGGTACCAGATTTTTTTTTTTAGGGGAGGGGGGGATACCTGGGTGGTGTTAGTACTGTTTGGTAAAGGGTTAAGAGCAGGGGGTCTTCAACGTTTTTCAGCCCAAGAACCCCTTAGCTGAGAGAGAGATGAAGCAGGGACCCCCATTACATATTGTATGGAATTGCGTTGCAGATTTAACCTTTTCATAGATTTCATAGATAGCTACATAGACATGTTTGCAGCACTATCATGAGCGTGGTGTCAATGAATGTTTCTTTGTTTGTCTGTTTGTTTACACATTATCTTTTCTATTAGCTAATATGTTGCATTCATGTTAATGCATATTTTCAGACATTTACACCGTAAATACTGAGTAAACTTGACCTTTTACTCTGTACTTGGTCTGCTCTTCTTCCCCGATCTACAAGCTTACAACACGTCGCAGTGCGACGCGTTGTAAGTTTGTAGATCTGCTATTTTTGGCAAATGCTCCCACCAGAATAGGAATAGGGTTCAGGTGGTTAATGTAAAAAAAATAAAAAAATCACACAAATATTTGGCGGCCCCCCTGTAGTAACTCTGAGGACCCCCTGTTGAAGACCCCTGGGTTAGAGAGTATGGGGGTGGACGGTAGGTGGAGATATGGAGGGGGGGAAAAAGTGGGTATGCACTCCTTGGGGTTGGGGGGTCTGGGATGAGGGGATCATGGCTGGAACAGATTGGTTAAGGGTTCGAGTGTGGGACATGGTTTATGTCACTGGTTCTCAACGGGGTGTCCGGGGAGGGGAGGGGGGGGGGGGGGGGGGGGTTCCAGAAGCCCCCCAGATAAATGATTGACATTATGAACCACACATGGACCCTTAAGGGTCTGTAACTCAAAGTTAAACTGATGATTTTACAGTGTATAGCAGTGGTTCTCAAAGTAGATTTCCGGGACTCTCTGGGTTTCTTTATAGGGGGCTCTAAATTGACCCTTACAAGTCTGTAACTCTGACAGTATACAAATGGAACCAAATGGACCCTAGCGGGTCCATTTTGTTCCATTTGTATACTGTCGGAGTTAAGGAGGGACCTTGAAATGTAAAAGTTTGAGAACCATTGGTGTATAGAATGGGGTCTCTGAGATAAAGTGATGCTAATCCATATCAAACTGGGGGGGTCACTGAAATGAAAAAGGCTGAGAAACACTTGTTTTTTGTAATGTTTCATCTGTCTCTTGTTTGAAGATACACTTTACTATTACTAGACAGTTATCGGTCCACAATATAGTGTGACAGTGAGACTAAATAAAATCAAAAAACATTATATTGTGGACCGATAACTGTCTAGGCCTCTGCGTTTGCCACCAAGGGCCCCCGGCCCCCGCGACCCTGCTGGGGGCCCTTGGTGGCAAACGCAGAGGCCGACACAGACAGACGAGCCCACCCGTCCTGCCACGGCGGTGCCAACAACACATCAGACCCGCTACAGCGCTTCAAATACATCCATCACCGGGGGATCTATCTATCTATCTATGACCTGCTGGACGTATATACAGTATGTGTGTGACCTGTTATGGAGGAATAGATAATATGCTGTAATCATGTTTGGGATCATTTCTGATCTCCCGCCTCCCAAACTGGGGGGGTCACTGAAATGAAAAAGGCTGAGAAACACTTGTTTTTTGTAATGTTTCATCTGTCTCTTGTTTGAAGATACACTTTACTATTACTAGACAGTTATCGGTCCACAATATAATGTTTTTTGATTTTATTTAGTCTCACTGTCACACTCCTTCTACATAACGGTCTTAAAATATAAAGTACACCATGTCCGCGCTCTTTATAGAGCGGAACGTGGCCCGGCTGACATTTTGAGAAAGAGCAACCCGGTCCAATACAGATGATGAATCTGGTCATCAGGAGCCGTGTCACTCCATTCTGCGAGTCCACCCAAGGTGTAATGAGTCTCTGAGGGCCACTTGTCCCTCGCGCGCCGTTCAAACCAGTCCTAACATCATCAATCTTTGTGGAGCGCGCAAACTTAGAGAGGAGTTGACTCCTCTCGTCTCGTACACGTATTCCTTTGTTGATTCCTTTCTTCTCTCGGCGAACTCTGCAGAGAGAGACCTCCACGTTGTCCTCGCGCAGAGGGCGGGGGGGAGGGGGGAGAGAGAGAGAGAGAGAGAGAGAGAGAGAGAGAGAGAGAGAGAGAGAGAGAGAGAGAGAGAGAGAGAGAGAGAGAGAGAGAGAGAGAGAGAGAGAGAGAGAGAGAGAGAGAGAGGATGGGTGTGGGAGGCCGAGCTGTATGGACAATGAGAAGCAAAGCTCCAGCTGACACAGCCGTGTTGAGTGACAGCAGACTGTGAGGCGTGCGCGCACACACACACACACACACACACACACACACACACACACACACACACACACACACACACACACACACACACACAGGGAGAGAGAGACCCACACGCACCCAATGTTAGTGTGAAATGGGTTCGGTGACCCCTGAACCCCCCGGCGATCCAAACTGTCTGTCAACACAGCATATCCCATCTTTTTTGTGCATGACTGTGTGATCATATGTTTTCCTCCCCGTCTGACCTAAATGCAGTCATGTCTAGACGTCGCTTTTCGGGGCTGCAGCGTCGCCATATTATTGTGCTGCCCTCGTGTCCGGAAAAAAAAAAAAAGAGAAAAGAGAAGAAAAAAAAGAAGTTGTTCAGGAAGTTAAACAAGACTCCTTTCCTCTGCTGTCAGACAGTAGCTTCAGCAGGCTGCATGAAACCAGGAACAGACTCACGGAGGGCCTCACTAAACACTGTAAAATTCCATTTGTGCGCTCTCTGAGTTAAAGTTAAATGAAGGATTTGGTTTCATAATGAATCAGGGTTTTATTTCTTCACACTGTCTTGGGTGGTTTTTGCTATCACTCTTTCAGCAGGACTGATTTTGTTTGTTATTTTTTACAATACTTGGATTAATAACACTGAGGATTTTACACTGTAGCAAAACATTGAATTAATTTAAGGCGATCTGATCCCAGATCAACCCCCAATCTTTATTCTGTTTATTCTATTGTGATAACATGGAAGGAAAAACACAGGGATTGACACAGATTATGTGCTATAATCTTTGGCGAGAAACTAGGACTTCTTATTCTGCCGGGCAAAATATGTATTCCTAGTGCACACACAACATGGGACATCATTATGTTTACACATGGTTTTAATCTGTTGCTAACTAGGGTACTATCTGTGCATGAGAAACCTGAGGACACACACACACACACACACACACACACACACACACACACACACACACACACACACACACACACACACACACACACACACACACACACACACACACACACACACACACACACGTTTGTATTACTATACTTGTGAGGACATCAACATTTTAGGAAGCCGATTTTATGATTGATTTATGATTTCTTTGGGGCATTTTTAACCGCAAGTCTAAAGCCAAAAAATAGCAGATCTACAAGCTCACAACGTGTTGCGCTGCGACACGTTGTGAGCTTGTAGATCGGCTATTTTACGGTGTGTGCCATCGCCGCACAACCAAGTGTAAAATGGAAAAAATCTACAACCCGACCCCTAAACCTAACCTCTAAATTTCTGATCCTAATATTAACCCCAACCTGAATCTTTTTCTAATTGTAAACGTATCTCTACAAATCTTTTTTCAACCATAAAATAACAATTTCTCTTGTGAGGACCAGGAAAATGGTCCTCCTCACAACATCTATTTCGCATATATATACTTGTGGGGACATTTGGTCCTCACAAGTACAGTAATACAAACACACACACACACAAGCACGCACACAATATGTGTGAAAACTCTGAACAACAAGCTGCCCTTGCTCGTCTTCTGTTGTTGGCCGGGGCCCTCAGAGGGACGGTGCAGTTTGTGAAAATGACAGGACATGCCAACAAATTGCATCACTGCTGCCTCTGTGGCCGAGGACAATGGCCCACCATATGCCGATGTGGGGGAAATGAATGGGGCTCATTTGTGCTGGCACCGCGAGCCCCCGGCCCCCGCGACCCTGCTGGGGGCCCTTGGTGGCAAACGCAGAGGCCGACACAGACAGACGAGCCCACCCGTCCTGCCACGGCGGTGCCAACAACACATCAGACCCGCTACAGCGCTTCAAATACATCCATCACCGGGGGATCTATCTATCTATCTATGACCTGCTGGACGTATACAGTATGTGTGTGACCTGTTATGGAGGAATAGATAATATGCTGTAATCATGTTTGGGATCATTTCTGATCTCCCGCCTCCCACCCCTTGAACATAGGAGTGTGTGAGGGTACTCCTGTGTGAGTGTCTCTGTGTGAAAGTGGGTCCATATGTGAGTTTGCATGTATCTGTCTCTTTGTTTGCGTGTGTGTGTGTGTGTGTGTGTGTGTGTGTGTGTGTGTGTGTGTGTGTGTGTGTGTGTGTGTGTGCGCGCGTGCGTGCGTGCGTGCGTGCGTGCGTGCGTGCGTGCGTGCGTGCGTGCGTGCGTGCGTGCGTGCGTGCGTGCGTGCGTGCGTGCGTGCGTGCGTGCGTGTGTGCGCGCGTGTGTGTGTGTGTGTGTGTGTGTGTAGGCAGGCCTGGGATGATAGCAGATGATTAAGGAGTGGCTGCTCTGTTGACATGAGATACTAATGAGGATGAAATGAGAAGGTCAGGGCTCGTCTCCAGGAGGGGAGCGTCCCCCCCACTCCTCTCCTCACGTCCCTCATAGCCCCCCCCCCCCCCGAAACACACACACACCACTCTGTCCCAGCCCGATGGCTAATCCACCTCTAATCGGCCCTACCGCAAACACATGTGCACGCACACACACACACACACACACACACACACACACACACACACACACACACACACACACACACACACGCAACGTGCACATTTGTACCCCCCCCCCCCCCCCCACGTGCATGCTCACACACACACACACACACACACACACACAAACACACTCAGCCGCCTCTGATCAAGCACTCCACATCTTCATAATGGACGTAATTAGCAGCACAACAAGGCTAGCTCAGCGTTATGATTACGTTGCTGTCGGGTGGAAACCTCATATCTCCAAAACTGTTGATTCAAATGGAAAAAAATGCCAAAAATACGCTGACGCCAAGACAAACAGCATTAGGGCTACTGGAAAATTCTCACCCGTCTCATACGCAAGCTTTAATGAATCAATAAACAAATATATTTAAAGTACTAAAGAGTAAATGTGAAAGGTGGCTATAAGTTAGTTTAGGCTAAAACAATGACTTGTGCTGTGAGTCTAGGTCTTCGTTCATCAACATTGTGTGAAACCAGACACCAGAAAAGCTACTGTCTGTTGCCAAAGTAGGATATTTATAATTTAAGAATATGCATATACATCACATTCATATTCCCACTGTCTGTGCTTACATACAGTCAGTGGTGGAAAAAGTACTCACATGTTTTACTTAAGTAATAGTAGCAATACCACAATATATGTTACAAGTAAAAAACCTGTGTTCAAAATGTTACTTGAGTAAAAGTACAAAAGTATTGGTATCAAAATGTACTTAAAGTACCAAAAGTAAAAGTACTCAAATGTTTGAAAATAGCAGATCTACAAGCTCACAATGCGTCGCCATGCTTGTAGATCGACTATTTTCAAATAGCTTATGTATAAAATAGGGCTAAAGTGGTTAATGTATGTTTTATGATATAATAATTTATATCTGCAAAGTTACTAGTAAGTAAAGTCTTCAAATAATTGTAGTGGAGTAAAAGTACAATATTTGCCTCTGAGATGTAGTGGAGTAGAAGTAAAAGTATTGAAAATCGGAAATACTCCATTAATGTAAAAATTGCTCAAAATTGTGCTTAAGTACAGCACTTAAGTAAATGTACTTATTCACTTTACACCACTGCGTACAGTATATCACCTAGTGGTAGAACAGGAGAACTGTTGATAAAACGCCATCCGCCAAATGGAGAAGGAATTTTGCCAAATGAGCAAACTGTAAATAACCAAGACTAAGAATCCAAAAGCTCCGCTATAGCGTCACCATCCTTAAAGGCCCGCACTCGTACTAGTGGGACATAAAAAATGGAAAGAAATAAATTCTTTTAGTGGCAGAATCGAGGATGGAAACATGTGTGTATTCACTGAGGGAGAAGACAAAAGGCCACGAGGTCACCAAAATCAATAGGGTAGATTATTATGAGATATCTTGTGACTAAGTTGACATTTTGGCCTTAGGATGACGCTAGATGCAACGTCAAGGGGTCACTCATACAGTTGCTGATCGTCCACCCAATCAGCAAGTTTCATGCAAATCCACCCATTCAAGTTCGAGATATGTTGAGTGAAATTTTCATATTTTGTCCTAATGGTGGGTCTAGACCAGTGCTGGTCCGGGGACCACCAGTGGTCCTTGAGGGGGTTCCAGGTGATCCCCAGCTAAATGATGGAGAGTTGGTAACCAAATAGATCTTTAACTCTTGAGAGCGTAAAATGTTAAATGTAAAATTTTACACTCTCAAGGGTTGAATTATTGTTAAACATCTGCCTTACTTAATTTACAAGAAGTCTACACAATTAGAGAATGTAGAAGAAATAAAGAATTGTTGTTTTGACAAAATCTTTATCCAACGACAACAAAATATTCTACGTTTTGTGTCTGAGAGTCTAAATCTCATCAAACGGTGGTCCGTGGCTCAAATGCTGAATAAATAATGGACCTTGATATGAAAAGGGTTGAAAACCACTGGACTAGCTAGAGAGGAAAGGCCACAGGGTCACATGTTGTATATCACACGGGTTCATCCTCCGTGGGACATTAGGGTTGCACAGTAAACTCCATGCCAATCCAGCCAGTAGTATTTGTTTTCCTCCCCCAATTAGCCATTTATTTTGTCTTGCTTGTCAAGCCATTTACTAATCGTTCCAAATTTGCATTTTGATTTCTGTAAAGAAAAGTCCCCCCCCCCTCCCCCTTTATCGATGTGCTGCTCGCTCAGTTGTGCCATGATCAAAGCCAGACTTTGTTTAACCAAACCCCAAATATGCTAAACTTTTTCAGTCAATACAAATCATACATTTCTGCAAAGATGACAGAAATAGGAACACTGAAATATACATTTCACAGACAATAGGTCTTAAAGCAGTGGTTCTCTATCTTTTTCATGTCAAGGACCCCTAAAATGATATATATTTGGCCACGGACCCCCGTCTCAAAATATTATGTTCCAGGGACCCCCAGAAGCAAAGATTTGAGTTACAAATGTTCGCTTTAAAAATATATATATTAAAATATCCACACATTTTCACGATTTTTCAAAAATAGCAGATCTACAAGCTCATAGCGCGGCACTTGGTGCCGCGCTATGAGCTTGTAGATCTGCTATTTTTGAATAGCCAAAATATAAAATATGGATAAAGGGGTTAAAATGATTGTGACACTTTATTAGCTAATTTAGCTGGGGACCCCCTGGTACCCCCCCCCCCCCCCCAAGGACCCCTGGGGGTCCCCAGACCCCACTCTGAGAACCAATGGTCTAAAATTCAAAGTGCAAGGGAGTAATCTGTTGAATAGGCTGTGTGCAATGCATAACTGTAGTTCTGGGTTTTCCAAAAGGTGGCATACCAACCTGTGTCCCGTGTTCAGTTTCACATATCTTCACTTGATTGGCGCGGCAGCAGATTCAAACCACATGAAACACACATGACACCTTGATGGGTTTCAGGTTGAAATCTGCTTTGGGAATGTCACCTTCTGGAAACCCAGGACTGCAGTTATGCACATAAGTCCATAAAACTATTCTAAAGTACATCATAAACAAACTGAATAGCTGACCACCAGTGGTCCTTGCGGGGGTTCCAGGTGGTCCCCAGCTAAATGATGGACAGTTGGTAACCAAATGGACCCTTATAGATCTTTAACTCTTGAGAGTGTAAAATGAAACCAAATGGACCCTTACGGGTCCAGTTGGTTTCATTTTACGCTCTCAAGAGTAAAATTATTATTAAACATCTGGCATTACTTAATTTACAAGAAGTCTACACAATTAGAGAATGTAGAAGGATTGTTTTGCCTGTTATCTCCAACATCAATACAGCATGGAATTGTGGACAAAATCGTATCCAACGATAACAACATAATTCTAGGTTTTGGGTCTGAGAGGCTAAATCTCATCAAACGGTGGTCCGTGGCTCAAATGCCCAATAAATAATGGACCTTGATATGAAAAGAGTTGAAAACCACTGCTCTATAGCACCAGTTATCAATTTTCACAGCATGTACTTTATTCATCATTTTCAGGTCCTTAATTGTAAGCTACTGTGTACACATATTTTGTCGAAGATGGAGTTCAGTCAGTGTGTCCGACTTAAAAAGGGATCCATAAAGTCTTCAGTGCGCATTTCCTTCACACCGTGTGAACCTATTTTTAACTAAGAGCTGTAGTTGCTTCTTTATGCCGTTTTCAAGGCATTTCAAGTTCAATACAAAGTTGACCACTAAGTTTGGATGACTGCGGTTCAGATAAATGAGGCTCTGCTGTAACACATCCTGCAAGCATTTAAAAGGAAGGTTTGACACCATCCTGTATTTGGGCGTGTTCCCTTCATATAAATGAGACTCGCTGTGCACGAGCTTTGGTGGTTTAGACTGTGTGGGGTTTAACCGAGACTACTACCGTGATTACTTACAGGTGTGTGCACGGGGTATACGCAGACGCACATTTGATATATACTAATTATCTTAGCACTTATGAACATTCACAAATGCTGTACGTATGTACGTAGGCGTCAATTTAGAGAGCGTTTTTCCACGGGATGTTGATGAATGTAGGGGAGCCATGCAGTAGCCGGAGAACACAGACAAGGTGGTGCAGCTTAAGGACCTCTGAGCTCCATTAATGAATGGAGGTGCGAGCGTCTCTATCAGCATAGTGAACTGCTGACCCTGTCAGGGGGGAAGTGAAGTGCCTGGCCAGCTGCCTGCCATGTTTCATTTCTCTGATAGAACTCAAAAGAGAAGGACGGACACAGCAGAGAGAGAGAGAGAGAGACAGAGAGAGAGAGAGAGAGAGAGAGAGAGAGAGAGAGAAAGAGAGAGGCAGAGGGCTGACCAAAAAAAAAAGTTGTTCCTGTGAAATGTGGCAAGGTGTTGGAGCAAGAGGCCTCGCTACGCCCTGACCCCTGATTCTAAAGAGCGTCCGCTTCAGACTCGTTAATCAAAGCCTGATGCGTATCGCGGCCCCCACCACACCACACCACACCACACCCCGGACTGGGTGGGTGGGTGGGTGGGTGGGCCGCCCCCCCTCCTCACACTTGTCATTTCTCACAGTCGCTCATGGGGAGATAAGGGTCCCCAGGTGACACATAGGCTCAACAGGGGAAAACGCTGTGAAGGATGGGTCTCGGTGCGTGTGTGCGTGTGTGTGCGCGTGTGTGTGTGTGTGTGTGTGTGTGTGTGTGCGCGCATGCATGCGTGTATCTGAGTATTGAAGGGGAACTGCTCGGGTCATGTTTTGGATATACGATCACAAGACACACACATTTAAAACAAGAATATTTGAGTATGTATACTGTATGCATATACAGAGAGAGAGTACACGTATAATAGTATATAGTATGTATCACCATACTGTACATACATACACATACATACACACATATGGTTTTGAACAGTCTTTTTGTTTTCCAATTTCCATTCACTCTTAAGGGCAAGACTATTGAAACACAATCTCATAAATACTTCAAACAGCGCTCGATTACTCTACTCCTGTGTGATCAAGAAAGAGAAGGGATGGAGAGAGACAGTGAGAGACACACAGAGAGAGAGAGGGGGGAGGGACGGAGGGAGAGAGAGAGAGAGAGGAAAAATGAGCCTGCCAGTGGTTAATTGAGCATACAGATTCCTAATGTGTCAGGCGGTGGCCTCACAGATGAGGGATGACACTTTTTAGGATGCATCTTCCTTTGTTTCCTCTTTAAGACTAATGAAGTCAGCCCTCCAGACACACACACACACACACACACACACACACACACACACACACACACACACACACACACACACACACACACACACACACACACACACACACACACACACACACACACACACTCTGGAGTCACATTCCCATTCACAAAGTCTTAACAGCACGTCATCATCTTTACCCCCCTACCGCCCGTGTCCCTGTGTGCACAACACCACACGCACACGCACACGCACACGCACACACACACACACACACACACACACACACACACACACACACACACACACAGACCCGAGGTTGAGTTATGAGCTGGACTTTGGTGATGAACTCACGCACTGGGGCTGATGTTTACAGCATATCCATTATCAAAGCCGAGGACCTGTTTATTTTTACTGTCTCAAAACAGCAAGCATCCATTATCCAAAGATTGTTTTGTCTCCTCTCGCTGTCCTTTTTTTTTTTTTTTTTTTTCTGTTTTTTTTTGCCTCCATGCCTTCAGGTCTCCCACTAATGAGCTTAACACTGAGGAAATGTGGAAGCCATTACCGAGGCTTGGCTGTTTGAACAACAGGGCCACGATGCTTGTATCGTACCTCACGATTACGTCCGTTTCTATCAGAGGACGAAACGACGAGCGGTTGAACTCTTGAGAGTGTTACAAAAAAAAATTACCCGGCTTAAATCTCAGAGTTACAACTGACACTCAGGATTTTACAAATCGGTCACTCTGCAAGGCTGCAGTGTGAGTTCACAAGGGGGTTCCCTGGGCAAGCTCAACCGGTGAGTGATGAGCACTTTGAGGATGACCCCCCCCCCCCACACACACACACACACACACACGCCTTCTCCTCTCTCTGCTCCAGCTAGATGCAGGGGGGGGGACCTTAACGGCTCCTCATCCAGGCTAGATATGCGGCTGCTTGGGCCAAGTGTGTGTCTGGTCACCTAAACGTGTTCAAGGTGCTCCGTGACCATATGTTTGCTCATTGGGGAGCGGAGCAGAGAGGGGGGTGGGGGGGGTGCTGGACATGTTGACCTTCACCCCACTTGAGCACTGAATACTCCAGGCTCTGCTGGGTTGGGTTCATGCCAGGTGAGTGTGGCGAGGAGGCAACCGCACACAAAAAACACACACAACACACACACACACACAAACAGCTACTGTCTGTCGGTGCCGCCTGCGATAGGCCGGCCTCGCTGGTACACAATGTACCGTATACACTTCCTTTTTTTTTAAGCAACTTTCATTTGACAGTTGTTTCATGATATGATATCTGATTCCTTATTTAGATATTCTCATGCATGGCAAATGTTGTGGCAGTGTTGTTGCATCAGACTCATCGGAGTGTTGTTAACCTCGCAGTTAACGGTTCCCTGTTTTAGTTCTTCTAATAGTGATGTAGGCAAAAGAGCTGCCAGTTCCGGTGTCTGGGATTATAAATTTTGTTATTGCTTTACTTTCACTTCTAGTTTTAGCATTATGATGGCCTGGTTATAAACGCAAGGGAAAGTTTTCAGTATTCTTACAGAAATGCGTGGGTTAAATGAGGAATTTAAAAGAACAGCAAAAGAGCTGATTTTGTATTTGGCCAGATGACTAGACCTTTCCGATGTCTTGTTTATTATGCCTTTTTTAATTAAGTTTATCTTTAAGGCAGGAATTACGGTTTCATCAAGTTTCTTCAAAAGACATTTTTATTAGTTCACCAAATAATTTTAAATGCATTACCGGTATCTGCTTTTTTTCTTTTTCTCTTTTTCTTTTTGCGTGTAGAGCACATTGTTTGTGATTACATACCAAACTGGGTGAAAGATAAACCATTGGATATGAGTACCCTGTGATTCAGAATGTCCACATACTGCTAGTTAGCTAAGTGACTGAGGGATGCTGTTGGGGGGAAAGGGAATGAAAGAAAATGCTGTTCCTCTCAAGATAATTTAAACATGTGTTGGCATTTATCTTGGTGGTCCATGTCCGAACGCTAATGACAAACTCTTGCTGTTACTGGACTGAATCAAAGCCAAAGGCATGCCCACCCAAAACTACCATTTCTTAATGTTCTCCTCTCCACTGTTCCACAATTTAGCAGGAAATAATACATGTGTATGAAACGCGTAGCTTGACTTCTTTATCATAATGCTTAATACATTTAGAGTTCAGTAAATATTATATATTATAAGAACTAGGCTTTCTATTCAGGATATTTAAAGCACTCTGATGTCTCTCTCTCTCTCTCTCTCTCTCTCTTTCTCTCATTCTCTCTGACTCTTTCTGTCCTCCACCCAGCAACCTTATTTTCCTGGGAAGATTAAATATTTCTGCTTGAGAAAACCCTTTAAACTATGAAATGACTGCTGTCACTGACACACAGACTCTCTGTACACACACACACACACACACACACACACACACACACACACACACACACACACACACACACACACACACACACACACACACACACACACACACACACACACACACACACACACACACACACACACACACACCACGCTCCTCTGATTTTGGATGGATAGATGTTTGGGGGGGGAGGGAATGGGTGGATGTGAGTTGGGGGGGGGGGTGAAATATATAATCTCCTGAAAAGAATGAGGCCCTCTGGGATTTTCTCAAAGTGGCCCCTCTCTGTGGTAGGGGGAGGGGGGGGGGCCCAAAAACATGGCCACTCCACACTGTAACCTGAGCCAGCAGGGGGCCAATCTGTCAAATAATTAGCCGTTGCCCAGGACAAAGGTTTTATTTGCAGGAATTTCATCGAGGCAGGATTGAATAATATGTGTGTCCATTGTGCGGGGTCATGGGAACATCATCTCTTACTGGTGGGCCATAAAGACGGCCAAATGATAATGAGAAAAGCCTCTGGTAATTCAATTCCTCAAGCATTTGTTTCCATCTTTCTTCCCCTCCTCTCTCTCTCTCCCTCTCTCTCTCTCTCTCGCTCGCTCTGTGTCTGTCTGTCTCTCTCTCTCTTTCTTTTATTCTCCACCCTCTCTTTTCTTCCCTCTGCCTGGCTAATTGGGGAACTTTATATTGATGGTGAGGTGGCATTTATTCTGCAGTGTTCTGCGGGCGCAAAATGGAAAACGGCAACAAATTGATATGGATAATTCCATCTATTTATTTATTTATGTTTTAATTAAGTGATGCTGTTATTTGTGTACTTCCCAATTAATTCAGTTTGCTAGAAATGTGGGGTTGTTTTTGAGCTTTTACAAAACATGATGTAATTAAACAAACAAACTAGGTAACTTAAATATTAATTAATATTCAAACAAGAAAGCAACTAAACAATCAAACAAATTACATTTTTGCTGAGGGCTGTTCATTTAAAAAAATAGCTATTATTCTAACACATCTGACATGACTGAATAGATGCTGTACATGTGTGTGTATATATATATATACATATATATATATATATATGTATATATATATATATATATATATATATATATACACATTTCCAAGTCCAAACATAGTGACGATGGATGTCACTCCATACAATAACCCTTGACCCCTGAGAGCAGCCGACCAGGAAGTGGATAGTGTTAAAAGGGATTGATTAGTTTGTGGTCCATAGATGATTGTTTATATCATTCCATACCGGAGCTTTGACCTCCGCTGACCTCTCTTTGGACCAATCTGCTGAGAGCCGTGACCTGTGTCCATTTGCAACGGCGCTAATTAGCTTTGACGGGTCCTCGGCTCGCTTTGGGTTGTAAAATGAGACCCCGCCGTGCCTTGATTGAAGAAATACACCGCGCGGATATATGCTCTACTTCATGCGTACCATTCCCTAACCCGCTGGATGTCAAACACATTAAATTTAATGTACCAGCAAATCTTACTCAATTATTTGTATGTTGTTTGGCCTGTAATGTGCGCGAGCGAGAATGTTTATGTGTGCGCCTCTGTCTCTAAATGGTGTTCATATGTCAACATGTATACAGCTGTCCATGCACACTCCAGCATGTTTGTGTTTTGTGTGCGCGAGGCGGAGAGAAGGGAGCGAGACACAAGGAGGAGAGAGGGGAGAAGGGAGAAAGAAAGAGAGCAATGTTTGTCGTTTTTCTCTAAACTATATGCTTAGCCAAAAGTGTTGTGTACCACATGCATGTCCGTGTGGGCTTGGCGTACACATCCTGCGACACATAGCAGGGGGATGAGAAAACTCGCTTTTAAGTAAAATAATTGGATTATTGCATCCTGTGATCTCCCTAATTATAATGAAAGCAAGCTTACAATTTTCCAGTCATTATTTCTATACTGATTCCGTTCCTCTCTAATAAGGAGGAGCACTGAAGCAAAACAAAATGCCATGACTCCATTTCCTGCCCATGATGCCTTAGAGCTACGCGGAGATGAAGAACATATACGCCCTCCGAACATCACCCACCAGCCCGCACCAAACTAATACACACACATAACCCAAAATTATAAACCCTAGGCTTGTACATGGAACGCACAATACACAGTAAAAAAAATCCTGAGTTTTAACCCATTAAGGCCTGAGGTTCCGATTCTACGAAATGGCTTCTAAATCCCAACAGTTTTCTGAAAAAACGTACGTTTCTATATCAGTGGTGCTCAAACATTTTCATGTTGAGGACCCTCAAAATGATATGTATTTGGCCGCCGACCCCCATCTAAAAATGTTTTGTTCCAGGGACCCCCAGAAGCAAAGATTTGAGTAATTTTTTTTCACTTCAAAAGAATGTATATATACAAAGATTTGCCCACAAATTCACGATTTAAAAAAAATAGCAGATCTACAAGTGCCGCGCTACGAGCTTGTATATCTGCTATTTTTGAAGTGTAAAATAATGCTTTTTAGCTCAAATCAAAAAATGATACAGATGCGTTCGCGGTCTTAATGGTTTAATCTAACTCTGAGAGCATATAAATAGAACCAAATAGTCCTGCAAGCGTCCATTTGGTTCCGTTTGTACACAATCTGAGTTACAAATGGATAAATGAACACTGTACTGTACATTTCAGTTGGTTATATAATCATAGAAAATGATTAGAAAATTATTAATGTACTTTAAAAAGAAATTACAAACTCAACACCACACACAGTGAGTTGAAACGTAATGTTGAAGCTAATTTTAAGGGTTTATAGTATGCCGCAAAGTATTAATTTAACTCTGTAAAAATTGGGCGTATGCATGCAGGTCTGTGTTTACGGTCTCAGGGTTGAATTAACAGTCAGGGTTGTGAAGCGTATCTGACCATTTCTACGACTGCGTTACTCAGCACAGCAACAAAAAAAACGCAGTTATAGACATGAGACATTAGTCATCATTGAAAGATGTGAGTCAATCTTTATACTACCAGCAAGAGACACACACACACACACAGAGCGCACGCGAACACACACACAAACTGGCTAAATTCTGAGAGTGCACAAATGGAACCAAAATTACCATTTGGTTCCATGTGTGCACTCTCAGCGTTAAATGAACACTGAGGATTTTACTATGTAATAGAAACACAATGGAAACAAGTCCCCGAGTGTTATCCTCTTAGCCTTATATGTCTGACTGTACCAGGTGCTGTTTACATTTCATTTTCAGTATTCAATCAATCAATCAATCAAAAATGTACAGAGAGGCATCTGTTAATATCAGACACTCATCTCATCTCTCTCTCTCTCCCGCCATGCCTGTCAGTGGTCTCTCTAAATTCCCTGGATCACAGTACATCTGACAGTATTTCATGTTGGATTTGGGGATAAGCGAGAGGATTTCACCACAAGCTCAGAGCTTATAGCGTTGGCCGCGCTGCGTCTGTGAGAACGCCCTTCGGTACGCAAAGATCACTGCATACACAAGGTGGGATCTCCTCCGCTGTTTTCTCTCTCTCTCTCTCTCTCTCTCTCTCTCTCTCTCTCTCTCTCTCTCTCTCTCTCTCTCCCACCCCTCTCTCTCCCTGCTTCTCTTTCACTCACACACCTCTCTCTCTCTCTCTCTCTCTCTCTCTCTCTCACTCTCACACACTCACACACTCACACACTCACACACACACACACACACACACACACACACACACACACACACACACACACACACACACACACAGTCACACAGTCACACAGTCACACACGCACACACAGTCACACATACATGTACGTGCGCGTGCACACGCACACGCACACACACACACACGCTTACGCGCTTTGCAGGGTTTTGTTGATTTAGCTGTGAGTGGCTGGCTGACACAACATTGGCTAACTCCTCAAGGAGCTAAATACAGCTAACCCATTGCATAGTTATTCTATCACAGGAGTCCATGGGGAACAGAAAAAGGATGTATTTTAATTGAGCAAACCCGGGGGCTTCAGCGTTACTATAACCACACGCAACTGGAGACGGACAGATACAAAAAAAAAGAAAAGAAAAAAGAGGTTATTGGTTAAAGAGAATATGTAGAGAAATTGTAATATTTGAAATCAACTTGCCTTTGATGACACCAGTTATAGAAAGACCAAGTACGGTATATACTTGTCCATGTATTTCTTCCATGTTTGGTTGGTATTACACACAATTCAATTTGCAATATATACAATCATAATAACAATATTTAGTGATGATCTGTCACATGCAGTAAAACAGTTTATCTGAGACACTCGGGGCTCCTTCAATTGGGCTATTCTGTATACTATACGTATTATAGTGTCATACAGTCTGATTTGCAGCTGTAATGCTTTGCTTTAGGAGGCATACGTCAGATTTTTCTTAAAGATAGATTTTCTGTCCATGCCTGTATGGCTGACCAGTTAGCTCAGAGGTTTGAGCTTTAAACAAATTAAATTCACCTTTAACCATGGCGTCATGGCAACCAGTGGCAACAGGCAACACATAGGGCAGTTGACTTGACCACAGTTGCCAACAGGCTCCTTTAAAGAAAATGGATTGTGCGTGTGTGTGCACACACACTCGTGCCCGTGTGAGTGCGTTGTCTTAAATATATATATATATTTTTTCTCTCTGTGTCTCTTTCCCAACATATTTTACAGCAGCATGCGTGTCACACAGACACTAATGACATGTGATGGCTTTGAGCCGGTGCCCTGCACCCGCAGCACAGGTTAACCCCCTGGAAATAAAGAAATAAACGCACAACACGCCCAGCACCTGAGAGGAATCCCGAATGCCAGTTCCTGGTAGAGGGAAAGATGGATTGCCTGAATTCTCCACCAATCACAAAACAACACATTGGCTGCAGCATTGATTGATGAAGTATTTAAGTCGTCAATCTCACATCACCGGCGTTTCTCCAACCCCTCCCCTGCTCCCCCCCCCCCCCCCCCAACCCCCCACCCCTACAGAAAAGCCACGCTGTGTCTGCAGCTATAGGATGAACCCTGACTTGATGCAGAACTTCGGTCTATGGGACCTCCTTCGGTCTATGGGATCAGATGCGTTGGGTTTGGCGAGGGTCGAAAACAAATCGTGGACCAGCAGCACTGAGAAAGAGCTTTCTTGGACTATTATTATTATTAACATGAAATACTGTCAGATGTGCCATGATGATCCAGGGACTTTTGAGAGATACTGACGGGCATGGGGGTGGAGAGATGTCTGATATGAACAGATGCCTCTCTGTACACAGTGAAATCCTCAGTGTTCATTCAACTCTGAGAGTGCACAAATGGAACCAAATGCGCCCGTAAGGGTCCATTTGGTTCCATTTGTGCACTCCCAAAGTTACAGTACAAATTAATAAATTGACGAAGGACGAATGTGTGTGTGTGCGTGCGTGTGCACGCGTGTGTGTGTGTACGTGTGTGTGTGTGTGTGTGTGTGTGTGTGTGTGTGTGTGTGTGTGTGCACGCACTCCATTCTATTAGGCGTCACTGAATGTAACTCAGCCCAATATTATTGACTACAACTCATGATTAACAATAATAGCATTGATAAAAATGGAACATTAGCCCTCACCTTTGACCTTAGCCAGAGACCTTTTTGTACTGCGTGATGTATTCAATATCATAATCATGCTTGAGTACACTGAGGGAGAAGAAGGAAAATCAATCTTATCCGGCCGCACTCATAACCGGACAGAAAACATCACACCTGCAGATGTCACTGGCGTTTGACAGTGCATTAGAGCAGCGGTTCTCAACCAGTGGTCCGGGGACCACCAGTGGTCCTTGAGGGGGTTCCAGGTGGTCCCCAGCTAAATGATGGAAGAGTTGGTAACCTAATGGACCCTTATAGATCTTTAACTCTTGAGAGCGTAAACGGTTTACGGGTCCACTTGGTTTCATTTTACGCTCTCAAGAGTTAAATTATTGTTAAACATCTGCAGTACTTAATGAAATAATTGTTATTTTGATCAACATTTGCCTGTTATGGTACCACTTCAATACAGAATGCAATTGTGGACAAAATCTTATCCGACGATAACAAAATATTCAAAGTTTTGGGTTCTGAGAGGCTAAATCTAATCAAATGGTGTTGAATCCGTGGCTCAAATGCCCAATAAATAATGGACCTTGCTATGAAAAGGGTTGAAAACCACTGCAGTAGAGAGCAACATGGTGTTAGACAGATATACATAGATAGGTAGGTAGGTAGGTAGGTAGGTAGGTAGGTAGGTAGGTAGGTAGGTGGGTATATAGATAGACAGAGAGAGAACGAGAAAGAGAGAGACAGAAAGAGAGAGAATGAGAGAGAGAGGTGTATGCTGAAGAGGGCTCATTGATCTATTGGTTAACCTATTCTCTTGCATCAGTAAAGCGGGCAACCCTCGGAGGAGAGTAGCCCCCCCCCCCATCCCCCCATCCATTGTTTCCCTCCACTAATATGATACCCCCTGAAGGTTGTCCGCAGACCTCAGTCCTAATCAATGCGTGTGGTTGGTGGGATCATCCTGTCTCTGCAAATTAATGACTTCACTTTTTTCTGTGGTTTCATTCTATCGATTTGTTTTATTAGCCAATTGATCTCCACCCCATCCCCCACCCCCCTACTCCCGGCTATTACCCCCCCCCCCCCCACACACACACACACACACACACACACACACACACACAAACACACACACACACACACACAGACACACACACACTTCCTCTTTGCCTTATCAATATCAGAGCCGATCGCATCTATCCCACAAAATTCTTCAGCCACCCTCCCTCGCTAAGCCTGTCACCTCCCTCCATCAGCAGATGACGTTGGGAGCACTATGGGTGGAATCACTGAAAGTGGGAGAGGGGTTCATCCGTGCCTGATTCATAATTCATTGTGCGACAATTGCAGATCTACAAGCTAACAACGACGCGCTGTGAGCTTATTTTATACTTGAGCATGTTTTATACTTTCGTGCTTATTTTATATTTTGTCTGCATACACAATAAGCTCAAACCCTGCTGGTGGTCAGTGAGCATGACCATGGATTCATGTTAGACAGAGACGACACTGTCCAGAACGCCTGGGTCTAAGGTCCTTACTAATCTCTCAAGACAGATTAAGAGCTCCGCAGCTGAGTCTGTCGGCAACTACCGTTACGTGTAGAGTTTGTTGTTAGTAGGAATGAAAACAAAGACGCACCACACAGGAAGAGGAGGGCTGAAGGCGAGTGAACGGGCCGACATCCGGTCTCTACATGCGATCGCGGGCGGTGCTCCCAGAGGCAACAAATAATTAAAATAAAATAAATCTTTTTTTTGCCGACAGGTTCCCAGATTGGATCCATACAAACCGGGAGCGTTTGAAAAAAAAAAAAGACAATCTGAAAATGCATCACGAATATTTCGTCTCTGTCGGGTGGAAACCGACCGACCCAAAACTGTTACTTTTCAGGATTCAAATAAAAAAATATCTAAAGTGGCAGATCGACAAGCTTGCGTTTCGAGCTTGTGGATCTGATACTTTTAATGATTTTGTGTGACGCTGTAGTATGATCAAGTAGGGCGTTCAATTACGAAAAAACACACAAAGTTAGAATATGGAGATAGGAGGTTTCTGCCCGACAGCAACGATCACATTATTAATTTGGTGATGCTCCTTTCACACAGGTTGATGCTTTTATTCTCTGTGAAAAAGGAGTAATTCAACGTGAATTAATCGCACGTAATGAGCGCTCCCGTGTGCAAGGACCTGTGGAGATGAGGCAGAACCCAGCACAAACCCAATGACATTCCTAACAGATGTTTTTGGTTGGAAATATTCCTATCCAAGTTTGATCATTTGGTTTTATTAGTTTGTGTGTGTGTGTGTGTGTGTGTGTGTGTGTGTGTGTTACTAGTGAGGGACAAATATCCACAAAAGTATACTGTAGCAGAATCTGACCATTACTCTGGTCCTCACAAGAGAAAGGGATGTCTTTTATGGTTTAAAAAGAAAGAAGGGTTTAAAATGGCAACAACAGAAAGAACTTGGCATTCATAAAATCAGCCTCCTAAAATGTTGATGTCCTCACAAGTATAGTAATACAAAAGTGTGTGTGTGTGTGTGTGTGTGTGTGTGTGTGTGTGTGTGTGTGTGTGTGTGTGTGTGTGTGTGTGTGTGTGTGTGTGTGTGTGTGTGTGTGTGTGTGTGTGTGTGTGTGTGTGTGTGTGTGTGTGTGTGTGTGTGCGTGCGTGCGCGCGTGTGCGTGAGTGTGTGCGTGCGTGTGTGTGTGTGTGTCTGTTGGATACACATCCATCCACCTGCTCACTGCTCTGTGCTCTTATTAACCCATTCAATCCAGGAACGCATCTCTGTCCATTTAGATTTCTTTGACTATTAAAAAATATACAAGCTCATAGCTTGTATATCTGCTATTTTCTTTTTATCGTGAACATTTTTGCAAAACTTTGAATATATATTCTACAAATGTAGAATTTGTAAAATGTAAACTTTTTCATGTCAAGAACCACCCAAAATTATGTATTTGGCCGCGGACCCCCAGCTCAAAATGCTTTGTTCCAGGGACCCCCCAGAAACAAAGATATGAGTAAAAAAAATCCATTAAAAAATATATATATATCCAAATATTTGCACTAAGTTTCACGATAGAAAGAAAGAAATAGCAGATCTACAAGCTCGTAGCCACGCTATGAGCTTGTATATCTGCTACTTTTGAATAGCCAAAGAAATCAAAAGATGACACAGATGCGTTCCCGTATTGAAAGCGTTAACAGGCCTATCTGGGACTCCTCTATAAATCCCTTTGAGATCTGAACAATGGGTAGGAAGCGCTTAACTTGAGGCAGGTCAGACTTCACTAAACAGGAGGAATTACGGGGTTTTCATCCTCCGTCATTTGGAGCATTCCACTAATGTAGCCCTTACTAATGTAGGCCCTACATGCAGCGATGATGCATGTAGGGGCATTACATTGTTTTACACACACACACAGACACAGTTTACACCAGGATCAAACGCATGCAATTACATGTGAGATACATACAGTGGTGCAAAGTAACTAAGTACATTTACTTAAGTACTGTACTTAAAGGGATTGTAGGCGAGTTCAGAGATTAAAAAAAGAAAAAAACTATTGTCAAACACCGCACCTCCTCTCCCCCCCCCCTCCTCATCAGCAGTTCGTTTCCCAGACCACCAGGGGGTGACGCAGGGGGGACTTCTAAACGGGCCATGCCGAAAATAAGTTGCTTTATTCGGATACAATGCATGTCACTGCCCCCCCCTGCCGGTTCTCTGATTTAAAAAAAAAAAGAGGCTCTTTCATGATAAATTGACCACATATATGAAGTTAAACAACTAAATTATATCCAAACGTCTTAAAAGTAAATTCCGTGCCTCAAAAAAGAAGTTTGAGAGCGTTTTAAAACCGAAAGTAAGAAGTATAAACTGCCTACAGAGAAAACAATGGCGGCTCATTCCATTTTTGTCGGCTGCACTCGGTCCCATTCGGTTTCACCCGAACACTTCACACGGGCACGGACGCACACGGACGTGCGCGGACGCCCACGGACGCGCACATGCGCGTCCATGCATTTACGTCCCGGATACCCGGATATCAAAACATAAATTGTAGGGAAAATACGGATTTCAGAAAGAGGACTGTGTTTCAATGCAGGAAAACACCCCAGCATCATTATATAGTGGCTGATAGAGGGGGAAAATGCAATATATATATATATATAAATATTCTTAAAATGTAGGCTTAATGTTGCCTAGAATCCCTTTAAGTGCAATTTTGAGGTTTTTGTACTTTATTTGAGTATTTCCAATTTCCAATACTTTTACTTTTATTGGAAGTACTACATATCAAAGGCAAATATTGTACTTTTACTCCACTACAATTATTTGAAAACTTTAGTTACTTTGCAGATATAAATGATTATATTATAAAACATACATTAACCACTTTAGCCCTATTTTATACATAGGCAATTTGAAAATAACAGATCTACTAGCTCATATCGTGTCGCGCAGGGAGACGCAGAGGGAGCTCCACAAATCACGTTCAACCCAGATTTGGCTCAAACAAGGGGTTAAATTTGTTCTATTGCTATGCCACCAAAATGTGGAACGCCCTACCAACAGTCATAAAAGAGTGCGAATCCTTCACTATACTCTCCTTCAAAACCACTAGGTTTTGCAGCACTTATAGGTGGCTGCAATTCAGAACTGGCCCTTGTAAAAAGTCAACCCCCCCCCCCCCTCCCCCCCAACTGTTTACTGTACTTTTCTTTTTGAGTACTACGTTTATATGATGTTTATATGATGTTTTTGCATTGTTTTGTATATCTGTCTGTCATTAAATGTTTTGATGAATTGAGTACAAAGGACCTCAATGGAAACAAGCCATAGTGCTTTCTTGTGTTTAAAATCCTCTTAGCAGACCTTGTATTGAACTGTGCTTTCCTGTGCTTTGTTTTTTGCAAACTGCTAATAAATTATTCAATCAAACAAACAAATAATCAATCAATCAATTAATCAATCAATCAACAGTGGTTCTCAACCTTTTCTGGATCAGGTCCCAGTTGAAAATCTTGAAAGCGTTCGCAGCCCACCCATTTGACCACTTAACCACGTGTTATGTCATGATCAATCAATCAATTATGTTCTGGCTTGGATCTACTTTAAAGGTAGGGTAAGTGGCTTCTTTTTGTTAAAATAAGAGCTATATAGTACTCATTGCTATAGAGTGTTTGTTCTGGAACAGGGGTCTCTCACTTTAGGAAGCAGAAAATGCATTTGCAGGTCGGGATACCAATTTTATCCAACCAGGAGAGAGAACTCACGATGACACAAAGAAATGAGCAGACAAAAATTGGAACTGGAACACTATGAAATTATAGCTGATAAACGGGTACTCTCTCCTGATTGGCTGAAATTTGGCAACCCACCTGAAAATTTATTTTCTGTTTATTTAAGAGCTGGGGAGATGGGGGGGGGGACCCCTGTTATCGAACACCTGGTATCACTATGAAAAAAAAATAGTTTTAAAGGTGAATGAATTACAAAAAATAAATAAATATGAATGTTCAATATCATTTACATCATTTTGCCAATTATTTGGGAGCCCAGTTGCAATATCCTCACGGCCCACTAGTGGGCCCTGGTTCACAGGTTGAGAACCACTGGTATACAACACCCGCTTTCACACACACACACACACACACACACACACACACACACACACACACACACACACACACACACACACACACACACACACACACACACACACACACACACACACACATATGCACACACAGTGTGCTAAAGGTGAAAGAGATGGTATTGTGTTACAGCCAGTCCCGAAGATTTTGTCCACAATTCCAGGCTGTGTTGATGTTGGTACCATAGGAGAGATAACAGGCAAACGTTGAATAAAATAACAATCATTTAATTAAGTAATGCAGATGTTTAACAATAATTTAACTCTTGAGAGCGTAAAATGAAACCTTTTCGTTTCATTTTACGCTCTCCCATTTGGTTTCATTTTACACTCTCAAGAGTTAGAGATCTAACAAGGGTCCATTTGCTTACCAACTCTCCATCATTTAGCTGAGGACCACCGGGAACCCCCTCAAGGGACCACTGGTGGTCCCCGGACCACTGGTTGAGAACCACTGGTTGTTAGGAATAAACACAGTGAGTGTTCTCCTGACAACCAGCCCTTACTGTACATATTATCTTCCCAGTTCTTCCTGAGCCAGCGGTGGTGACACTCAGCCCTCTAAGAAAACAAGCTGAAGGGTAGGTCATAAAATGTCTAGCACCTCCACTCTCCCTCCCTCTCTCACGCCTTCTCCTTCTCTTCCTCCATTCTTCTCTTCGTTCTTTTTATCATTGAATGCTGTCCATCCGTGACGTATGACGTACGGTTCGGTGTGTAAAGACCACCACAAGGCTTTAGGTGTCTTGTCTGTGCTGACTATGTCTCCCTGGCATTTCGCGCAACAACAACTGGAAGCAAACAATGACGCTTTGCAGGCCGTATGACACACAAGAGGAAAAAAATCCCTTTGTACAGTACACGACTACACGCACAAACACATAGTGGCACACACACACACACACGCACGCACACACACAGACGCATGTCTATAATGAGATATGGCAGTTTCCGGAGAGACCGCTCATGTTGAAGGATGAAAGATAGATTAATCCAATGCCCCCGCCCCCCCCCCAAACACTTGTGCGTGTTTATCCAGCTTGTGGGAATTCCTGTTCCTCAACATAGGGAGGGCGTAGGGAGGGAGGGAGGGAGGGAGGGAGGGAGCGGGGTCATCCAAAACAAAAAACTGTTCCCGTCCCACCCAGGCTCTGTCCTATACGGAAGTCCCAGTGAAGTAAGTGATAAACGGACCGCTCCCTTACACTATGTTCACCAGCGGTGATGGTCTTTGACTGACAGCAAGGGGTGAAGGGGGGCTCCGCCCTTGACTTTCAAGGATTGCAGCTAATATTTGGTGCCGGTCTTGTGAACACCCTACACGCTCGCGTGCAGAGTGCACCCGCACGAGACTTACACACGACGTACACACACGACAACGCACACTTACAGTACAGTGATACTTGTAACTCTGAGAGTGTCCAAATGGTTACATTTGCACACTGAGGGTTAACCACTTAACCCATTAAGACCTGAGGCCGATTCTAAAAAAAAATCTAAATCCTAACAGTTTTCTGGAAAATTAAATATAAAACATATAAAAAAAATCAATGAAAAATATCTCAAAATATGTTGTTCCAGGAACTCCCAGAAGGGACAAACGTGGCATCTTTCCATGAGGGCCTGTGTCGCTGCTTAGAGCATACACAAACTCAACAAAGTTGCAGAACCCATGCTCAGGTGCCAGTCGCACACCTGTGACTGACACACACACACCTCTCAGCAGGTGTGTGCTGGCAGGTCGCTCAAAACACGGGTGATTACCAACAGAAGCATAGGGATTTTGGCAATTATTTTGGGGACGCTACCCACACGTTTAGCTGTGTTGCTCATTCCACGAATGCCCGATCCTTACAAGCTGTACCTTGTTCTAAAGGTGACTAATCAACGATAAAAATGATATAAAACACAATATCAATTGGTATTATTGAAGGGTAGAAATAATCGACCGAAGTGAAGTTTCTGAACTTTTTGTGGGCAGTTTATATTCAAAGATTTGCAAAAAAAAATCACGATTTTTCAAAAATAGCAGATCTACAAACTTACAACGCGCCGCGCCGTGACGCGTTGTAAGCTTGTCGATCGGCCATTTTCCAACGAAAGCTTTCCCAACAATAACCGAAAACTGAAAATACACTAGCATAGAGCCCTGAGGGACTCCGGTCAACCGTATGGGGGTTTAAGTGGTTAAATCAACCCACAGGATTTTTACTGTGTACCTCATTTTTCACACAGCCACACCGCTACTGTGCTCCACATCTCATTTTGTCCTCTCTTATAGCTTCACACCTTCCCTTCTGCCCTCTCTCCCTCCTGCTTTCTCTCCATTTCCATTATTCTCTCTCTCTCTCTCTCTCTCTCTCTCTCTCTCTCTCTCTCTCTCTCTCTCTCTCTCTCTCTCTCTCTCTCTCTCTCTCTCTCTCTCTTTCTCTCTCTCTCTCTCTCTCCCTCTTGATTTCTTTATTTCTCTCTCTCTCTGCCTCTCCTTCTCCTCTCTTCACATATATCCTGTCGGTGGTTCTGGCAGCAGTTTCCTGCACTTTCATCTGGCTCCCTTGTGGTAGGACCATTAGCCCAGGCGTATGTATACCTGCAAGTGTTTGGGAAGGCAGCTGGCTCTGGACGCTCTCTGCCTGCCTGCCTGCCTGCCTGCCTGCCTGCCTGCTGCACGGGCCCAGGGGCTGCTGGGAGGGACATGGGAACGCTGGCACCAAATACCAATGGGTAATTAGACCTTCATTCAAGAGCGAATGTGGCAAGCATTAGACACAAAGCTCTTTCCAGTTCAAATCATATCTGCATCCTGACTTCCTCCCCTCCGAAACCCCCCCCCTTTCCCTGTCCCTCTCTTTCTCTTTATCTCTCTCTCTTTCTCTCTTACACACACACACACGTACGCACGCACGCACACGCACACGCACACACACACACACACACACACACACACACACACACACACACACACACAGACACACACACACACACACACACACACACACACACACACACACACACACACACACACGCACACACTCCTATTTCTTTAGAGTTTGTGGGGTACCCCAACATATAATTGTTTAATGTTTCAGGGAATATGTAATAACTTATAATAGCAATTAATGAGCATTCATGTAGCAGTTAAACGGAGAGTAATTCCCAAATATGGATAAAACCATATTAAAAAGTAACCACCATGAACTTCTGTGTTAACTATAGATATAGAATTGTATGTTTCTCAAAAGAAGAAGATGAAACAATATAATTGCTGTTTAGAATATTATGTCACCTTTAATCATAGAAACTACTGATATTTTTAATCTACTATGAGAGCAGGCCATGCGTGAGACGAGGTCTTCCCAGTTTAACCACTTAAAACCTATACTTTCAATAGCAAAAATAGCAGATCTACAAGCTCACGACACGTTGTGTGCTTGTGGATCTCCTATTTCTTTGCCAAAAGTTAGCCTGTTTTTGTAAAATGTTCGACTAATGTTTGTCTATTTTGGCCTGTTCTGACATGCCCAGAATAGGGATTCTAGGGTGCATGTGGTTAAAGATGAACATGACCTTACATGAATCCTGATTCACACTTATAAAGTATAAATAAATAATAAATTAGACAAGTGCATGGTTCTCAAACTTTTTCATGTCAAGGACCCCTAAATGAATGTGTTTTTGGCCGCGGACCCCCATCTGAAAATATTTTTTGCCAAGGACCCCATAAAAGATTTGTGGTGATGAAAATGTTAAAAAATATTCAAAAATGTTCAAAGAATGTCAAGATTTTTTTTAAATAGCTGATGTACGGCCCGGACCCCACTTTGAGAAGGGTC
The DNA here is from genome assembly GCF_963280865.1 of Gymnoscopelus braueri. NCBI lineage: Eukaryota > Metazoa > Chordata > Actinopteri > Myctophiformes > Myctophidae > Gymnoscopelus > Gymnoscopelus braueri. Next base: position 45,314,060 of record NC_137605.1, read on the forward strand.
CATTGAAATGGTATGGGTCCATTTGGTTCCATTTTTTACACTCTCAGAGTTATAGCCACATAAGGGTCCGTTTGGTTCCTACTGTAACTATCCATCATTTATCTGGGGAACCCTCTCAAGGACCCCTGGGTTTGAGAACCGCTGAATTAGACATTAAAGTAACACATCCATTCCGTGGATCCAGCGCACCATTACGGCCACAGGTCTGTTCAGATCTCTGGGCCGTGAGAAATATGACAGAGGACGTTTCTCATCATCAAGAGGAAAGCTGTTGGGAGCTCCTTCTTGTTTTGTGGTGAAAGGTGACATAACCCATAATTCCATTCAAACCACAATGCGCTTTTTGTCAGATGTTCCTCTCTGGAACAGTGGTGTAAAGTAACTAAGTACATGTACTCAAGTACTGTACTTAAGTAAAATTGTGAGGTATTTTTTTTTTACTTTACTGGAATATTTCCAAATTTCATTTTCACTTTTACTTCTACTCCACTACATCTCAGAGACAACTTTAGTTAGTTACTTTGTACATGTGGATTATTATTGCAAAACATACATTTACCTCTTCAGCCCTATATACAGTATAGGCCTACTTTGGCTATTTGAAAATAGCCGATCTACAAGCTCACAACACGCTGTGAGCTTGTAGATTGGCTATTCAAAGATTTGTATACATTTTGAAAACTTGTGAAAAGGGATATTCTGCGTAATAATTACTTTTACTTTTGGTACTTTAAGTATATTTTGATACTTTTCTACTATTACTCAAGCACTAGCCACTTCTGCTTGTAACAGAGTATATCTACATTGCAGTATTGATACTTTTACTCAAGTAAAACATGTGAGTACTTCTCCCATCACTGCTCTCTGACGCTGGCGGTGGTCCGTTCACATGACATGACATGACATGATGATGATGATGCACCAGAGAACAAACCGGGGCCAAACAATGTAAAACAAACACAGAGTCAACACAATTCTATGGATTACATTATAACGACGCATAATGAATTAGCTCGTGAAAAGTTTGTGTCCGTCTCTCAAGTGCATAAAAAGGCAAAGAGACAAAAAAAAAGTGAGTGTGCGCAGGTTCGTGGGTGTGTGTGTGTGTGTGTGTGTGTGTGTGTGTGTGTGTGTGTGTGTGTGTGTGTACATTTACTTAAGTACTGTTCTTAAGTAAAATGTTGAGGTCTTTGTACTTTACTTGAGTATTTCCAATGTCCAATACTTTTACTTCTACTCCACTACATCTCAGAGGCAAATATTGTACTTTTCCACTACAATTATTTGAAAACTTTAGTTACCAGTTACTTTTCAGATATAAATGATGATATTACGAAACATACATTAACCACTTTAGCCCAATTTTATACATAGGCTATTTGAAAATAGCCGATCTACAAGCTCACAACGTGTCGCATTGTGAGCTTGTAGATCTGCTATTTTCAAATATTTAGTTATTTTACTTTTGGTACTATATTGATGTACATTTTATATTTGGTACATTTTGATGCCAATACTTTGCCTGTACTTTTACTCTAGTACATTTTTAATTCTGGACTTTTACTTGTAACAGAGTATTTCTGTATTGCAGTATTGGTACTTAAGTAAAGAATTTGAGTACTTTTTCCACCACTCTGTGTGTGTGTGTGTGTGTGTGTGTGTGTGTGTGTGTGTGTGTGTGTGTGTGTGTGTGTGTGTGTGTGTGTGTGTGTGTGTGTGTGTGTGTGTGTGTGTGTGTGTGTGTGTGTGTGGTGAGCCTGCTCTCGGTTGGGGTATAGTGGCCCAGGGAAGAAAAAAAAAAAAAACACTGGATCCAAATTAGCGTAAAACCTGAACACAAAAGGAGAGACGAGAGGAACAGAAAATGGCGTGTTGTCAACAGGACCCCCCAGTGAGGAATTTCAATTTCATATATCTAATTATCCCTGTCAGATGGAGAGAAAGTGACAAAAAGGCCCCTTTGTTCTCACGCCTCTCGCTGTTTCCCGCATCTCTCTGTCAATTAATTTCAGCATACGAATATGACTAATTGTCTCTCTGCAGCTCCAGAACCACATAAATAGTAATTTGGCCAAGTGTTAGGGGGAGGGGGGGGGATCTGAGGGTATTCGTGCATCAATTTATGATATTTGAACACAATGGACCACGCATAATTCAGGTGATCGCGTCAGCGGGCCCTCGCAACCTCTCGCCGGCAATCACCTTCCTCTCCCATTGCAAAGCCCGCAGCTCAGTATAACCCCACATAATACCTCTGTACTTTTCCTCTTTTGTGAGGACGAGCATTATGTCTCTCATTTCTGTCATTGGGATTGTTTCTTTGTTTAGAGAGCTGATATTAGCATCATAATCAGACAAAGAGGGGAGAGAGAGAGAGAGAGAGAGAGAGGCGGCAGCGATAGCTGATTTATGCATAGTTTTGGCAAACGTGCGTGCTAGGCCGCGAGGACCGGGGCGAAATCATTTATGGATGCAGACTCATCGGGTTGTGTTTTGCATGTGTACTAGTAGTGTCTAGTGTCCAACCACTGTGCAAACTAACTGGTGCAATGCATGTTTTCCTTTTTTTCCCCAGTAACTTCAACCATGAAACTTTTTTCATTTGATCTGTTTTAATGAATGAATAAATGAACTGTCCGTGCCAAAGAAACACTCAGTCCAACAACATTTTCATTTATGCACATCTTTTTTTGTGAATCTAAATGAAAATGGTTTCCCGCATATAGAAACCATAACAGTATTACCGCCAGCTTCATAAATACTTTTAGACAACATTGCAACTTTTTGAGTCTCTTTGACGGTGATTGGAGCATTAACTGGCGTCCCATTCACTCGCTCAAACCTTGCCCTTCCCGAGTCACAAGAATGTTCTACACACACACTGCTGGGGTAGACTGTTCATGTGCAGTCAAACAAAATGTATACCCGTTAGTATTCTGTTAGTGTGACTTTGACTAAACGTATATCTACACCTGTTAACCCATTCAATCGCATGGAACGCATCTGTCATTTTAGATTTCTTTGGCTATTCAAAAATAGCATATAATACTATGAGCTTGTAGATCTGCTATATTTGAAAAATCTTGTTTTTTTTTGCAAATCTTTGAATATATTTTGTTTAAAGCGAACATTTGTAACTCAAATATTTGCTTCTGGGGGGAACAACACATTTTACAAATATATATATATGTATATATTTTACAAAAATATATATTCAAAGATTTGCACAAATGTTCATGATTTTTCAAAAATAGCAGATCTACAAGCTCATAGCGCGGCCGCGCTATGAGCTTGTAGATCTGCTATTTTTTAATAGCCAAAGGAAATCTAAAATGACAGAGATGCGTTCCCGGATTGAATGGGTTAATAGCTCTTTCATCATGGTAATTCCCAGGAAGTCCAAGTGCAGAGGGCCAAGTCTGTAGTACAGTATAACTAAATATCCTGGTTTCTGGTACCCTATTCATAATCCCTGTGCGCTACTACCTGCTTTTTCTTTATTATTTGTATTTATTTATTTATTTGTGTTACTCCTAGCTGTATCTCTTTTTCTGTATCAGGTCTGTGTTTCATAACTGTGATAATGCCATGACAACTGAATTCCCCCCGCAGAATCAATTAAAGTTTATTTATGTATATCTATTAAGGGAGGGCCAAACTAATATTCTTTCAACAATAAAATATCTTTTATTTCGTATTGACGCTGACATAAAGTGCACCTGAACGTTAGTGTCGAAGTGCTGACAGCAATGTTATTCAATTCAACTCTTTCACGGAAATAGAACACGAAAATCGGCAGCAAAAACCCATGCATAAAAGGGCCAAACATTCAAAAGCTCATCCAGACGATAGCAAATGCCAGGCCCTGCACTAAAGCCATAAAACAGACAACATATACAAGCACCCACAAGGAGGGGGAGAGAGAGAGAGAGAGAGAGAGAGAGAGAGAGAGAGAGAGAGAGAGAGAGAGAGAGAGAGAGAGAGAGAGAGAGAGAGAGAGAGAGAGAGAAGGGGGAAGGGGGGAAGGGGGTATTGTTGCATTTCATTAGCCACATTCCTGCTCTGTGGACTCTTGACCAGTTGCTATGGCATTTTAGCTGACCACATTTCATATTACTCTCTCTCTCTCTCTCTCTCTATCTCTCTCTCTCTCTCTCTCTCTCTCTGACTCTCTCCATCTCCTCCCCTCTCACTCTACCCTCCCTTCCCTTCTCCTCTCTCTGTCACTCCTTCTTTCTTTAACCTCTCACCAGTTTTTGTGTATCAGTTCACGAGAACAATCTGTAAAAAGCTGTCGGAAAGAGAAGCGCCTCACTGACACCTGTTGTTGTAGATTGAAAATGAGAGGGGAGGACAGCGTCTCACCACCGCCGTTTTAAAATAGTTAATAATTGTCATATGAGGATCGACCGAAGCTCCAACTCACACGTGTTTGGGTTTGGGTGTCAGGGTCCCAAAGAAGCAGACTTTCCGTAAGGCATTACGAAAGAAAATTTGCATCTTACATCGACAGTCAAGTGTCTGAAAAAAAAAGAAAAAACACAACAAAAGACGGGGAAAAAATGATTAGCATTCAGTGTATAAATGGCTCCTGGACAAGGGCTGTTAAGTTTGGAATTAACATGTAAACAGTTGGAAAGTCTACACCCCCCCCCCCCTTAACCCCCCACCCCAACCCCAGCTCCTTCTAAAAGCCTTGATAAATATACATAAAGTCTCACGCACAAAGACCGCCTTGTCCCTCTAAATGGGAGACTCTTTAAAGGAGACATATATTTCCAGGATTATATTAGCATTCACTTGCAAATGATTTGAGTTTTAATACTGCGGTCCAGTCTATGAATAAGAGTATCATTTGAATTCAGGACACCTGGTGCTGGAGGGGCTGGGCTCTGCGTGTGTGTGTGTGTGTGTGTGTGTGTGTGTGTGTGTGTGTGTGTGTGTGTGTGTGTGTGTGTGTGTGTGTGTGTGTGTGTGTGTGTGTGTGTGTGTGTGTGTGCGTGCGTGTGTGTATGTGTGTGTGAGGGGGCTTGTAGCTGACCTGGTATCAGTGCCAAGGCTTTTGCTGTTTTCCCAGCCTTCCCCTTGCCCTCCTCCCCCCCTCTGCCCCCTCCATTCACCACTCGCTCACTCCAGCCTCAGTCTCTGTCCCTCTCCCTCGCCCCGTTCTTCCTTCAAGATACTGTAGAACCGGCGCACAGCGGCATACTCTGTCGCCGTCTGGGGGGAAACCTTGTATGTCCAAAACGGTAACTTTTAGGAGAACGTCGGAAAAAAACTGAGATCGTGTTCCAATGGATCCAACGTAGTTATTTTAGTCAAAAGGTCTTGTTAATACTTTTACCATTAAGACCTGAAACGCATCTGTGTCACTTTCGATTTCTTTGGCTATTCAAAAATAGCAGATATACAAGCTCATAGCGCGGTGCCGAGTGCCGCGCTATGAGCTTGTAGATCTGCTATTTTTTTTTTTATCTTGAAAAGATCCTAAAAACTGTTAGGATTTAGAAAACATTTTAAATAATCGCCTCAGGTCTTAAAGGGTTAAAAAAAAATCCCACATAGTAAAAATTGCAGATCTACAAGCTCACAATGTGTCGCATCACAACGTATTGTGAGCTTGTAGATCGGCAATCACGTTTATGACACTCTGTAGCATGATGAAGTAGTGCTACAATCATTAATTTACACAACAACAAAAAAAACATACAAAGTTTAACTATGGAGATACAAGGTTTCTGTCCGACAGTAACGACTTGTAACTTTATGCTCCTATCTTGGAAAAAAAAGAATTTGAATAGAATACTGAAAAGAATAGATAAAGAGGAAGGCAAATCTTCTCATCAATCTCTCATGAGATTAGCCCCGGGTGAATCTGATGCACGGTTTAGGATGTCAGCAGGTGGTAATAGAAAGAAAAACAAAACCCTTTAAATTCAATACTGTAAAAAAAGATAAAATAAGCACGGCTGGCTGAGCCCCTTCTGTTTGAATTCTTGTAACTTGTACATTAGCTACCGGGCCTGTATGAGAGGTCCAGGGGGGGGGCGGGACTAAGCAGCACTATTTGGAAGAGAGAGAGAGAGAGAGAGAGAGAGAGAGAGAGAGAGAGAGAATGAGAAGGAGGATGGGGTACAGGGTCCATTCGTATGCGCACCACATCCACTCCACACACAATCAGGCCTGTATTGCGTTTTGCAAATTTATACCCAGGATGTTGGTTTAGAGTGTTGCCCTGAAAAAGGAAAAAAAAAAGAAGTTTTTTTTTTTTCAAGTAAGTGTCTGCTTTCATGAGCTAGAGTGATTGAGGCACACAAACAAACCTTTGTTTCCTGCTCACACAGATGCAAGACCCGAGCCCTTGCTTCACGCCCCACCCCTACACACATTTGCACTGTTTTTTTGTTGTTGTTGTTGATGTTGTTTTGAGGAAAATAAGACTGTATGCAACAACAACAAAAAGACGGCTACTTTCCGATCGAATAGTCCTAAATCTTTTGAAATATAACGAGAACCTGAAAAGCGCCTGTGATTCCTACATAGGAATCATAAAAAAAAAGTACGGAAAAAAATACTTAATTCTCTCTCACGATCTTGCTGTATATTGGTTTTAGATATGATCACACTTGACAAAGTAAAACGATATCCACACTATACACTTAAAAACTTTTTTTTTTATAACCATTAACCATTCAAACCACATGCTGGAATTATCCTCAAAATATATGCATGGTTTACATGTTTGCAAAGCAATTATACTCACTGTGAGCCAATCAATAGCCCCACACCAAAGTCAAATGCAAGTTTCCGTTAAACAAAGTCGGGAGCCTATACACACTGTATACTCTACTACAGTGGTTCTCAAACTTTTTCATCTCAAGGACCCCCTAAATTATATGTATTTGGCCGCGGACCCCCATCTCAAAATATGTTGTTCCAGGGACCCCCCAGAAGCAAAGATTTGAGTTACAAATGTTCGCTTTTAAAATATATATATAATCAAAGGTTTGACTTAGCACACATTTTCACGATAAAAAAAAAATAGCAGATCTACAAGCTCATAGCGCGGCACTCGGTGCCGCGCTATGAGCTTGTATATCTGCTATTTTTGAATAGCCAAAGTATAAAAGGTTAAAGTGATTAATTAAAAATTAAAAATGATTAATTAACACATTTTGCTGGGGACCCCCTGGAACCCCCCCAAGGACCCCTGGGGGTCCCCGGACCCCACTTTGAGAACCAATACACTACTACACAGTGAAAATCCTGAGTGTTCATTTAACCCATTCAATCCGGGAACGCATACTGTGTCATTTTAGATGTTTAGCTATAACCATTATTTTATACTTTGGGTATTCAAAAATAGAATGGCAACATTTTGAACTAAAATCTTTGCTTCTGGGGGGTCCCTGGAACAACATATTTTGATGGGGATCGGTGGCCAAAAACATATAGTTTTGGGGGTCCTTGACAAGAAAAAGTTTGAGCACCACTTATATAGCAACAATAGTTTTTTTAGAAAGATTAAGACATTTGTTGAGACATTTGACTGTTACAAATGCTTTTTACAAATGGATAAATGATCTACAAGATCATAGTGTGACATAACACAAAAGGTTTTAATTTAAAAAATATCACTTTAACACTGAGGATTTGACTGCACAGGCCCCACAGCCTTGTGTTAGTGTCAGCGTAAAATCGTCTCTGTTGTGGGTGGAAACCTCATATGTCCAAAACTGTTTTCAGGTTTTTTATAAAAAAAACTGCAAAAGTAGCAGATCAACAAGCTCAAAACGCTCGAGCTCGCAGATCTGTTATTTTTGATACTTTTGTGTGGCGCTGCAGTATGATCGCATAGGGCATTAATTAACCCATTCAATCAGGGAACGCATCTACAAATGTCTTCTAAATCCCAAAAGGTTTCTAAAAAACTCAGTGGTGCTCAAACTTTTTCATGTCACGGACCCCCATCTCAAAATATTTTGTTCCAGGAAGATTTGAGTTCCCAGTCTTAATGGGTTAATTTACCAAAAAAAACGCAAAAAGTTTAAATATGGAGATAGGAGGTTTCTGCCCGACGACAGCAGAGAAACGTTTGCGTCATGTCACCTGACTTCCAAAGGCTCTCCCCTCTCACCTGGCTGCCAAAAAAACCTTGAGTGTGCTTCCTTTCACATTGCAAACACTCCGATGCATGCAGACAACTCTGCCAACTGTGCGCAAGGTTTTGTCTTTCCCTATCGTCGCTGTCGGGCCGAAACCTTGTACGTCCAAAACGTAAAAGTATAACATTTGTTGTTAATACTTTTTGATGTTTAACCCATTCAATCCGGGAACGCATCTGTGTCATTTTAAAATGTATTTGGCTATTAAAAAATTGCAGATCTGCAAGCTCATAGCGCGGCACCGAGTGCCGCGCTATGAGCTTGCAGATCTGCTTTTTTTTTTTTTTTATCTTGAAAAGTTTAGCAAATCTTTGAATATATATATTTTTAAAGCGAGCATTTGTAACTCAAAGCTTTGCTTCTGGGGGGTCCCTGGAACAACATATTTTGAGATGGGGGTCCGTGGACAAATACACATCTAAAAAATACATCTACATCTACATACATACATCTAAGTACAGTATAATACACCAGGCCACCAAACAGGGACGTGTTGACGTCACGCGGAGCAGCAGAAACACGCACCGCGTCTCGCTGATCCGAGTACTGGACTCCGTCGAGTCGACAGGCCGCTGACAACTTGTTTACATCGGGTCCCTGTTTAATAATTAGTTAAATGATTTGAAATGCTTGACATGTGACCCCTCCGCCCCCCACCCCCTGACAAATACAGGAAGGAAATATGTACACACAGTGTTGTTTGCATAAATCTGCCATTTCATTGGGGAGGGGGGGGGGGACTGGTGCCGGGTGGGTGGGGGTGGGGGGGGTGTTGTTGGTGTTCCTAGGACTGTGATGTGTGTGATTGGCGGTTCCCTGGGCTCCCAGGGTTAGAGGGTTCAGGAGAAAAGCCGATTATTTCTCTCCCTCAGGTCAAGCCTTCATAAATAAACAAGGGGGACTGCCCGAGGCGCGGCGTTTTAGTATGATTAGCATATCACACAGCCTATCGACAGAGCACTTATCATATTACAGCGCGCGGCGCTGTCCTCTGAGCTTCTGCGTGCGCGGTATATGCCGTTGTACATGTACGGAGGGAGGGCGGCTGAGCATACATCTCTGTTCATTAGGACCCATCCTCGGGGAGAGAATAAATCATATTATCAGCACGTGGTTATGGCAGCGGCGCGAGCGGCTGCTTGACTCCGCAACACGGAGGAGGAGATGTTAACTATATGGCCTTTAATAAGCAGGCAGGAGGGCCAGGCGGTTAGCTCTTTGCATTGAGGGCTGCGAGACCCGAAGCCAGTGAAAAGCGATTGGAGGGAAATGACAGAGAGAGAGAGAAAGGAGAAGTACACAAGGATGAACCAATGTGGTGGTTAATGGAGAGGATATGAAGGTTAACCACATGAACCCTAGCATCCCTATTCTGGGTCGAACATTCAGTGAAAATAGCTGATATACAACTTTTGAATCAGCCATTTTTTGGTTAAGAGATTTGGTGTAGAGGGAAATACTAGCGGGACTAGCATAGAGCCCTGGGGGACCCCGGTCAACCAAGTACAACAGGGTTTACGTGGTTAAATGGAGGCATATGAAAGTTAAAGAAACACCTATTTTCAACCTTATCTTCATATAATTGGTCCTCACTAATGGTCATTATTAAGATGGTACAGTACCATTTCTGTCGACTGACTCGCTCTGTGTCTCAGAGTTGGACAGTTTAGAAATATTGCCTACTAATGACATCATTGGTGGGGATTCCAACCAGCTTTTCTATTCCTGGAAAGTTAGGTTTTATGGATACAAATATCTTTAGCCTTACAATTATGAAAATATTTAGGTTTAGGCATTTAGAGGTTAGGTTTAGGGGTTGGGGTTAGAGTGTTGCCTGATTTATTGCGAGATAAAATTTGAAATAAAAAGGTAAAATTACTTTTTATAAAATGTTGATGTCCTCACAAGTATAGTAATACAAACATGTTTGTGTGTGTGTGTGTGTGTGTGTGTGTGTGTGGCGGGGGGTTGGACACAGTGAACGGCAGATATAACTTTCCAACGGCTGATTAAATTAGCAGGGAAGGAATTATGACGGGCGCTTTAAAACCCACACAGCTGTGTGAAAATCACCCCCCGACTCTCAGACACGCTGGTCAGATTTCAATTTAGGCAAAACCAAAACCATGGCTTCTCAGCCGCACGCGCTCATCTCACAGACCAGGGGCCACAATTAGCGGCTAGTCGCTCCGACCGGCGAGACACACACAACCAAATGACATCCCCCACCTAAGCCCTTCTAAGCCTGGGGAGCCAGGCCCACCACGCTCCCCTCAACTCTAGTCAAGCATGGCGTCTTTCGGTGGGCGGAAGACAGGGAAGGGGAACACAAGTCAAATCCAGTGTTGATTTATCCATTTGTAACCCAGAGTGTGAACAAATGTAACAAAATGGACCCTCATGGGGTCCATGTTTGAACGTTAAAGGTTCAAGTTCAAGGTTTCTTTATTGTTTAGTTCCTCCAGAAAAACGCGGGCAAAATCCTTGATTATGCGGGCTAAAGTCCTTAATTTTGCTGGCTAAAATCCTTGATTTTGCGGGCTAAAATCCTTGGTTTCGCGATGAAATATGCGGGGGTTTTATGTGATTTTATGCTGGGAAATTGCGGGAAGTTGCGAAACATGTGAAATATGTGAAATATGCGAAAAGTTACCCCCGCATAATCTGCGCCATTTCGCTTATTATGCGATAAATTATGCGATCGCATAATCGCATTTTTCTGGACTGTCTAATTGTTACATCTTGTGGACGGGTACATACAGTAAGAGTATTATTATTTGTGTTCTGGTTCCTTTAGACTTTGTAGCAGCAATAATGATAGTAATAATAATAGTAAATATATACAACAACAAGGAGAATAATAAGAAAAAACTAAGATAAATAAGAAAACTAAAACGTTCCTTACGTTAACGTTTCCGGCATTTGTTTAGTTTTTCCTGGTCTGATTAAGCCTGATTGTCTGGGGGAAGTAATTCATTTTAAATACCAGTTAATCGCTTGTTACTGGTATTATAACCCCTCAAAAACAGGTCTGCTTGGGATGACCCAACTGGTGGAGATGCAGTCGAATAGCCCTAATAATATGAATACTAGAAAACCCCACAGACAGTTTTCCCCCCCATCTCGGTTGGCAGTGTAGACAGCAAAGCTGGAATCAGTCGGAGGAGCGTTGTCCCACTTGATAATCCCATCCCACCGCTGGCCTTGTTGTGAAGCCAGCGACATATAGCAGACATCACCACCACAAAGTTGGTCTGAAATTGAACGTTGCCATATGGACCTTTTGTTCCCGATTACTTCCTATGAAAACAGCTTCAAGTGTCAGCAACAAACAGACGTGTTGTGGGTCGCCGTTTACTGTAAAACATTCATATCATTTCAGCCGCTGAAACGATAGCGGTGACAGTGAGGGTATTAACAACAAGCCCTATATTTGTTTGTTGTATGACGGAAAGCAAAGATACCAGATCCATAAGCTCACGACGCATTGCAATGTGATGCGTTGTGAGCTTGTAGATATGAATTTCTTTTTGTTATTTCTGAACTTTTTGAAAAACATTGTATTTATTTATTGCAATCTTTTTGAAAATTCACCTAAATGTATAATGCCATGCTCAAAAAGTGGTTAAGCAATGTGACACGTGAGCTTGTTGAACTGCTATTTGTTTTGCTGTTTTTGAATATTTTGAAAATTCTTGCGTATAATGACATTGCCAAAATAGGGATGCCAGGTAGAAAGCTCCAGCCTCATCTTACCATTCAGGTACATGTTGGGAGGGATAAGTGGGCAGCTTCTTTTTTTTCTTCTTTCATAAACGCCTATGCATTTCTATGCGTGTGTGTGTGTGTGTGTGTGTGTGTGCGTGTGTGTGTGTGTATGTGTGTGTGTGTGTGTGTGCCCGTTCCTAAGTGGTGCCATCCACCCCCCCCCTCCCCCCTCCACCTCATCATCACCCCCACCGATGCAAATTAGAACCTCACACACGTAGCGGCAAGCTGCCGCGTGCTCTGTGATTTCACACGACCAATTAAGGCTCTCTTGGCAGTTGTGTGAACAGTTTCATTAGAGGAGATAATATTGCAAAGTGAAATGATAAGCAATCATTATGATTAATGCCCAGACATTACATTGCTCGTTAATGAGGTGTAAATGATCTCATTATTTTTTGAAAGAGTACAGATTAGATTAAAGTGGAGTGGACAGCGCTCCTCCGTGTTCAGACAAGTTAGTGTTAATTAGGCCCAATCTCCAGGAGCAAATGAGCCGCAACCCTTTGGTAAACAATTAGGCTTCCATAGCCCCCAGGCATAGATGGACAGGGATAGGCAAATGAATGGGGGAGATAGCTGGGTTAGATGGGTGTTGAGGACGCATTAAGGTTCTGCATTCGATTCATTTTTCAATATCCAAAGCAAAACGGGACAATCGTGTTTCTCGTTGCTGTCATGGAGACTGTCTTGCCCCGCTGCACTGTTTGTCCATGCAGCGTGTTTGTTGGGAGTACATTTTCTACAGAGTGCGTCCAAAAACACCAGTGGAAAATTGTCAAATGTAAGCAGAATCTATTATGAGTCGGAGACATGAATGTTTCTGTTATTTGTCCCAGTTGTGCATTTTTACCACTAAGTATCTGCATGAGCACGCTTAAAGACAGATTTTGTTTTACTTGCTTGTGAGCTGTCGCGTCGGATCTAGCAGATCTATAAACTCACATCTTGTCACGGCACGATGCGTTGTGAGCTTGTAAATCTGCAATATTCGGTGCACAACATATAAATTAAGCGTTAAAGGAGTAGTTCACCCATAAATTACTTATTTTCTATCAATTACACACCCCATGACGCCTTGAATTCATGGATTTGTTTTTGTTTTTGTCACATTCCTAAGCCAATAATTTGATGACCGGCGGAAAGATGCTAATGTATCCAGTAGGAGACTCAAAGGAGTCTCTTTGAGTCTCCCACCGGAAACACACCCGGTCATCAAATTATTATTATATATAGAATTTCAATAAATTCAAGTCTCCATGGGGTGAGTAATCGATAGAAAAAAAGTCATTTTGGGGGTGAACTATCCCTTTAAAGACAGATTTTTTGCTTTACAGGCCAGTTGTAGATCCATGTTTGAATGGCAAGGAGGAGCAAACATTGTTTTGTCTGTTTTCTCTGAAAAGAAAGCTCAGCCTGTTGATGTAAAATGATACGTCACTGTCTTTAACCCTTTAATATGTTTTTGCGTTGAATGATGTGAAGCCTGCGGAGCTAGTTCAGGCAGCGCAACTCAAAAAGGAGCGCCAATTCCTGATCAGCTGATCAGTCACATGGTCTCACCATCGGATTGGGGCGGGGCTATTTAACCCATTCAATCTGGGAACGCATCTGTGTCATTTTAGATTTCTTTGGGCTATTCAAAAATAGAATAAAAGTATGAAATAATGGTTATGGCTAAAAATCTAAAATGACACAGTATGCGTTCCCGGGTTTAATGGGTTAAACCTCCATACTCACAGCTCATTCTTCATGCTGCTGCTCTGCCATCTTGCTGCTCTGCTGCTGCTTTATGAAGTTGTTTTTGTGCTCCCACCACCACCCCAGCATCCACCTGTGGTCTCTGTTTCTATGATTTCCATATGGGGGTCTATTTCATTCCATTCCCTGTAAAATCGAGTTGGCAAATCATTTATTATAATTCATGCTTACAGGGAATGAATGAAATGAGACAGAGCCGTGATGCCAAATATGCTTAAATACTGTACGTATGCTCTATATATTTATGCTCAATAAATATATTTATTCAATCCAAGTTGTCTGACTGAAATATGAAATAATCAAAGTCACTCAGCCCAGAGGGCCCATTTTAGTCATATGTTTTTTTTTAGAATGAAATGTATTAGAATGATCTTCTTACCCTATGATATCTGAGTCTGGTAAAATGCCACAAAACACGGGAAAGGAGCATTGATTCAAAACTAATGTGTATGCATGGAGCGTTTTGAGAGTGCAAGGAAAAAACTAAACAAAAACAAAACAATGTCTGCAAGGCAAATGGAGAGATTCAAATAATGACCGGTAGGCTATCTATTATGAAAACAAAAAAAGCTACTTTTTTTGGACGTCATTAATAGGCGAAATTGCAGATCTACAAGCTCAAAACACATGAGTGTGTGAGCTTGTCAACGGCCCATTTTCCCCATGTGACACCACTGCGCGATGAAATAGGGCTAAAATATATGGCGTTCATGTATCTCGTCTAACGAATGTTGGACCTGCCATTCCGGTTTAATGTCTGTCTTTGAAAGAATTGATTGAAAGCCTCCCTCACCCCCCCCCCCCCTCCTCCCTTTCCCTTCCTTTGTCTGAAAGATATGCTTAGATTATGACAAGAAAAGGCATTTCTGTAATCCCTCTCTGCCTTTGGAGTTATGTTATACACACACCAAGGGCCCTTATCGGTGATTGATAACGCTTAACTCAAAAACATATTTAAGCATTAGGAACGTCAATATTTCGCCGCCGACTGAAGGTGACCCCGCCGTTTGTCTGTTTGCTGTGTGCACGCCAGGGTTTGATGGTAAATTTGTAAGGGTGGTTATGTGGGGAGGCTATTATGGATTTGCTATCTTGGCCCGGAGTGTTTGTGCCTGATTATGTGATTAAATCAATAATAATTTCTGTTTGGGCTCCTTGGGTCCTCTTGGCTCGTCTTCTTTTTTCCCGTGCAGTTGAGCGGAACGGTGGGCAGAATACACACGCGCACGCACATGCACGCATATACACACAGACACGCGCAAGCTTGTACACACACACACACACACACACACACACACACACACACACACACTCTTTCTCTCTCTCTCTGTCACATACATGCACAAACACGTACACATATACACACAAGCAAGAACTCATGCCATAGGCACACTCTTTGTTTCTCTCTCTCGCACAGTCGCACACACACACAAACATGCACAGTCTCTCTCACGCACGCACGTGCGCACGTGTGTGCGCACACACACACACAAGCGCGATGCACACAAACGATGCACACACGTGCACACAGACTTAAATGGCATCAAATCGTGTAGTATTAACTGAATGAATCTGTAGCTGCAGCCTGCAGGTCTATTATCTGTTTGCTGTTGTGGATATTGAAGGTATCCGTCAATATGAAGGCACTTGTGAAAAAGTTCATTACTAGCTAAATTGTTTGTGTGGTAGTCAAGTGTGTAAAAAACATACCAGGGGCTTTCATATTCCCAAGTTAGTACTACTATTCTTATTCTATCACACTCAATTTTATCCTTTCAACGTCTTTACATGGTGCTGAATATAAGTTCCTGGGTTATGTAGGCTACTGTACTGTATGTTTCCTAGCTATAAACTATTATGTAGGCTGATATTACTATGTGGCTTAAACCAGTGGTTCTCAAACCTTTTCATGTCAAGGACCCCCAAAATGATATGTATTTGGCTGCGGACCCCCATCTGATTTTTTTTTTTCAAAAATAGCAGATCTACAAGCTCATAGCTCTATGAGCTTGTATATCTGCTTTTTGAATAGCCAAAGTATAAAATATGGTTAAAGTGGTTAAAATGATTGTGACGCTATATTAACTCATTTTGCTGGGGACCCCCTGGTACCCCCCAAGGACCCCTGGGGATCCTCGGACCCCACTTTGAGAACCAATGGCTTAAACCAAATGACTTTGGCCGCGTTTCCCAAAGAGAATCTGCGTAGGGAGTTACGTGCGGTCCTTACGAAGGCTCCAGTAAGAAGGCTGTTTCCCGAACGCACAAGTAAGTTCCTCTCTCAACGCAGAACCGCGTTTGTTGCTACGCAGTACCGTAGGAGGCTCTTATGCAGTGCGTAACGCTACGCATGACCTGAAATCGCTTTGGGAAACCTGGCCTTTTACATGTCATGTCACTTATACCAAAACACCCTGGAACTGACTCAGTGAAACCAAAAAAACAGCAAGTAAGACTTGTTGTTTTAATTTAACCCTGAGAGTATAAAAATCTACCCTTATGGGCTTGTAGATCTGCTATTTTCACTAGTTTTGGTCCCGGGGAGAATTTCTCTTTTGGATCTTGAGCTAAAAGGTTTGGGAACCACTATTAACCCATCCACTGCATCAATCTCAACCTGGGTCTCCCCTCTTCTCCTATGGTTCTCTCTCTCTCTGGAGATGCAGGCTCGGTGCCGAGCTGTGCCAACCGCTGCTCAGGAACCACAGACGCTGCTGCTCCCCTTCTCTGGTTCTGCCAGGTTTGTTGTTATGTCTAGACTACAGGAAATGCAACATTACGTTTGTTTACAACTAACAGGAACTAGAACCAGAAGCTGTTGTGTGATTAAAGAGTGTGTGTGTATGTGTGTGTGTGTGTGTGTGTGTGTGTGTGTGTGTGTGTGTGTGTGTGTGTGTGTAACACACAACAACAAAAAAAGAAAACGGCCAAGCAGGACTGCGGTCACTCAGCATCATTTAGACGTTTTATTATTATTATTATCATGATTTTTGTTCTTCTATATTGATAGAACACTCATTTAAAAGCATTGTGCTTATGTGCAGCAGCAAATATGCGTTTTGCATGTTTCCGCAATCGATGCGTACTGTACTGCATGTATATGGGTGCATGCACAATAAGAGTGAATCGGTGGTACGTGTGTGTGTGTGTGTGTGTGTGTGTGTGTGTGTGTGTGTGTGTGTGTGTGTGTGTGTGTGTGTGTGTGTGTGTGTGTGTGTGTGTGTGTGTGTGCGCACGCATGTGCTGGGTGGCTGCGTGTGTTGAGCTCAGACTCGACGAGATTCCCTGAGCACCCTCTTAAATCTATACCCAATAAAAATCAGCGCCGTCTTGAAAAACAAAAGCCAGGGAAACATCTGTAAAACATCGATTCTGCAGATTGCGAACCAACTGCATGGGTAATGAGAAAAGAAATCATTTTTGATTAATTAACCTAAAAATTGGAGAATCTAAGCAGTCACCAGGGAGATGACAAGCCCCGCGGCGCTTGATGGCTACGACACACACTGTACAACTGTTACACAGTCCAAGCCTCAGTGTTAAAGCTGTATTACCGTATGTAACTTTTTTGTGTGAACCAAATATAGCCGCGCTATGAGCTTGTAGATCTGCTATTTTGAAAAAATATTTTTTTTTATTATTATTATTATTATAAAAAATCTTTGAATATATATATATTTAAACCGAACATTTGTAACTCAAATCTTTGCTTCTGGGGGTCCCTGGAACAAATTATTTTGAGATGGAGGTCCGCGGCCAAATCCATATCATTTTGGGGGACCTTGACATGAAAGTTTGAGAACCACTGTGGTAGAGTATGTTAATACAATATAACTTATACAATTGGGGTGGTTGTATTTGGTCTCCCTGCTCGTCTATTGAGACATTTAGATCCTGTGTCTAGGTTGGACACAACCTTTGACACATCCTGTTTCTGGTTTGAGACAAAATTTTAGGTCAAGGTCAAAATTTAATTTCTCCCCTGAGCAAGCAGGCAGGCTCTATTAGCTCAGTGGTAAAAATGTCATCACTTACGCAGGAGACCCGTTTTCAAATCCGGGGGTAGAACAGAAAAAGGTACACAGTCGCCGCTTTAATTTAACTCTGAAGAGTGCACAAATGCAACCAGGGTCCATTTGGTTGCATTTGTTACGTTCTTCTCAGAAGGAAAGAGAGGATTTTGAAACGCTTGTTACCAAAGCATGGATTCCATTACTAAACAAAAAGAAAAAAGAGAAGAAAAAAAAGAAAACACGCTAGGAATCTTTGTGGTGATATATTCTGATGCTAAAACGTTTTCCATTCCATAACTCTGCACCAAAATGATGCCCATTTACTCATTAGAGTGGGGGAGAGGCTTAGCTTGGCTCTCAGAGGATTATGACAGCTCCACAGATGTGGCACGGTGTTTGGCAAAAAGTCCGGATCATATCGCAAAAACGTAAACACACACACACACACACACACACACACACACACACACACACACACACTTGACCCGGCACAGCTTGAGATCATGTTCATCCTGTCAGCGAGCATATGTTGGGAGATACGGATCAGATTTATCCAGACTGTAATTATATGTAAAACACACACGGACGGCACACGCACGCCCACACACATATGGATGAAGACACATGCATGCACACACGAGCACACTAACAAACAAAACCCTTCCAAAGCTCCAGGCCTTCCCGTGGACGCACAAGCAAACAGACACTAGACTACAGGAAGGCAGCTGCGTTCGCAACACAGCTGCTTCGAGCGAGGTCAATGAAAAAAGTGGTTGGTTCATTTTGTCCAGGTGTTTTTATTGGCTTTTTTTTGTTACAGCAGAGACACCATGTATGTATTTGAATGAAATCATAACATATCCACAATGTAGAAGAGTGTGGGAATCGTCCACATTTTATTTTTTTCATGCTTTTTCAATATTTATTATTCAATTAGTTTTTCATCATTCATTACAGTCCTGACTTCATTCCTTGGCATTATAATTTTCTTTTTTTTTCTCAAGGAGGCATAATGGTTGCACCCCAGCAACTCACTGGGGTGTTGGAATAACAACCCGCTCCCCCCTGACGGCTAGACAGTAAGCCATTGTTAAGAGTGATTTATACTTAGTTGTGTGCTGGTGTAGCGCACCGAAAATCTGCCGATCTACAAGCTTCACGACGTGTCGCTGTGCGACGCGCCGTGGGCTTGTAGATCGGCTATTTTCGGTGCGCGACACGGCGCGCAAACCAAGCATAACTCAGGCTTTATGCCCAACTGCCATGGATTTATGGCTATAGTCCCAGTTCCCAGAATGCAATGTCACTCTGTCACACCCTCATCAATCTACTGTCTCTGATTAAACAAGAAGAGGGGGGAAAACAGCATGGTAAAAAAAAAGGCAGTTTCAACAACCCCAATATTGTCTTTTTATTCGTGACCTCATTTCTTTTTACAATTTCCTTTCAATCGGAGCAGAGACATGCATTTATTTATTCAATACCGCAAATTGCCAAAGCATAAACGGGGCCTAATCCCTAAGACTCATATTATGCACTTCAAAACAAAGTGACTGTTTGAAAGGAAAATATTTCCGCTGAGCAAAAAGGAACAGAACTCATCACAACAAGTTGACACTTTATTATAAGCTCTATGATCTAATGTCAATTAATTAAGCATTAACACAAAAAAATATGTCTCGAACCAAAACACTTTCCTTCACTCGTCACCATAATGCACAGGAGGATTTAAAATAAGGCACACACATAATGTAAATATTAACCTATAACTTAACCTATTAACCAGCATCAGAATGGGGACCTTATTAATCATAGTTCATATAGTAGTTATTAGCCATGACCTCCCATTCACACACAAACACACACACTATCATTATTATTGGCATCATTTCTCATTTATTTTCTTTCTGCCAAACAGAAGTTCAACCAATACAACATCAGATCTGACCTGGCCAGTCTGCATGCCCTCGCTGCTGTCTCACATCATCTACTCACAGAGATATTGAACATCATCAATCAGCTTTCTATCCTTACGTCTAATTTATAATAGAAATGCAAATCCTCTTGATGACTGTGCCCTTGGTAACCAGGACCATACCACTGAGACAATCTCAAAGTCACATAAAAGTAGGATTTTCAAAACTAAACCCTGTTTTTGTACTCTTGTGTCAGGCATTAGTCCAATTCAGCGCCAGCACAGGAAAAAAAAGGTTACGTTTTTCAACACAGACCTTTATTTAAATTTCATCACTTACAATCACGCACAACACAACCTCACCTAACAGTCTGACGTAGCAAACATTTAGGTCTTTAAAAAAAAAACACGATAAATCTCCTTTTTGAAAATGGGAAACTCACAATATAGCCAGACATGTGTTTATATGTTCTACGGAAGAAAACTGTCAAACAGGCTTTATATCAGGTTTTATTGACTCTATTTTGCACTTCCACACATCTGTTAATTTAACTCCAAGACTGTTCCATTTGGAGTTACAAATGGATATATGAACACTGAGGATTTCACTGTGCAGGGCTGAGAAATGCATGGACTGGTCTACAACTTCTAGCAGATCTAGCGTGGAAGTTTACAAATGGTTGTGATGGAAAACAAATAGTTCCAAATCAAATCTGATGTTACTTTTATTCAAAACATGCAAGAATACACCCGTGACTGAAGGCCTAAATGTTGGTTTGCTCCATCAGGCTGTGTTTAAGCCCTTTGGGAAGATAGACGGACAGACAGACAGACAGACAGACAGACACATAGACAGACACATAGACAGACAGACAGACCTTTATTAAACCTAACCCTATATATTCAGTTGTCCTGGCAGTAGGCCTACCACAGTTATATCAAAGTCTTTTGCACACCTTATCAGCTCAGGGACGGGTGCGTAGGTAGAGCAGACGTGTAGATAAAAATAGAATAACCCGCAAACCATCTTCACTTGCTCAATAGAGAAAACATTTATTTTATTAAAGGCTAATTATAGCCTTGAATAAAAATTAAAGTGTTCTATTGAAGATGATGTGCGGCGGGTTATTCCATTTAAGTACCATAGTTATGAAACATACAGGACAGATACAGAAAAAAAAGAGAGCGACTTTTCATACATTTCTTAGCACTAGTGCTATGGGTGCAATTATAAATGATTATAATAAGGTCTGGGTTGGAAAGCACCAAACCTATGTTTTTAACGAATTTCTCTATCTTCATGTCTCTGTGTTCGTTCTCTGCCTGTCCTCAGATACCCTACATACTGTACAGGCAGAACATCACACATCCAATCACTGGAGGAAAAAAAAATGTTTTCATCAAAGTGAAAGCGCTTGTGTCAAACCGAAGTCCATGAATCAAAATGTGTCCTCTTACTATGAAAGGACATGAATATTGAATTTAACACCGGTAATGCCTGCGTAATAACCACACACAGACAAACAGAGGGCCAAAACAGATACTTTCACATGACATTCCATGGCTGAATATTTGGGGAATTTGTCAAGTGGAAAGAACAAGTGTCTTTTCACTCTGGAAAGAAATGTCTCTTGTAAGTTACAGAAAGGCTACATTTTAACATGTTTACTTCACTTACGTATGTGAGGCTTACAGGGAATTTCACATCTGAGCAGCATCACACAATATAATCATTTACTTGATAAGGGCCAACATGAAGAGATGTCTATGTGGTTTTGTATTAGCGAGTCTAAATGTTAGCCTCCACCATGTTTAGCACATTGCATGTATCCCACAATGCAGCTGTGTTCATGCAGACATGCAGTGATTTGTACAGAACTAGGATGGCGCCCTTTGGAATCCGGCCTATTTGCAAGTCATACAAGTCATTCCATTTGTACTGCTATGCAGCACAAACGTTATGTGAATCTCCGCCAATCAGTTAAACCGACGGGTCGGGTTAGCCAATCAGGGACTTATACTGGCTTAGTGGCAGAAAATGCGACGTGACGCCCCACGCCAATCCGTGAAGCCGACGGTTTGGGTTGGCCGAAGCGTACGATCTCCAGAATACGTACACAGAGAATGTCTGCCTTTTTCTCAGACCTGCAGGCCGACAGATACACATATGAGTGATTTCTCGGTTCTCGAATTCAGAGGGCCATTCCGCTCTGCACACCTCAGGGTTATATGAGACACACACGCCAAGTTATTTTTATTTATTTTTTTGTAACCCTATTTTTTACACCCAGTGCCAATTGTCTATGTAATCCTGGGCACTACCTTCCCTCTGCCAACCTAGGGAGGCCAGGGCCGAGCTCATGCCTCCTTCAATGCACGAGAGCCAACTGACCTTCTTGTCATCTGACAGGGGAGCGTTTCCCTGGTTGGACGTAGCGCGTGGAAGGAACACGTTATTCCAACCAGTTCCCTTCCCCTCCATCAGGCGCCCCGGCTGGCCAGGGGGAGGCAGTATAGTGACCAGGATTACTGCATGTTTTTGTGAGGGTACCTACCCTAGGAGACACGGGGAGAACATGCAAACTCCACACAGAAAGGCCCTTTCGCCAACCCCACCTAGGGTATGGGCACTGATGACGCGGAGGAGAGAACACACCCCCAGCGCCCACAGCGTCCCCTGCGGGAATCGAACCCAGGACCTTCTAGCTGTGAGGCGACAGCACTACCGACTGTGCCACCGTGCCCCCTACACACACACCAAGTTTGAGACCGGACGATCGGACGCTGTCCGAGTTATGCCAGGGACAAATTTTGTGTGACACACAGACACACACACAGACAGAGATTCTGTGAATTATAAGATAGATAGATAAGATAGATAGATAAGATAGGTATTCATTGTTATCTGGCTGACACACAAGTCAAACGTTGGCTTTACATAAAACCTCATTTACACTTGAGTCGCATGCCGAAAATTGCCGATCTTCAGTCTCACAATGTGGTCGGTGTGACATGTTGTGAACTTGTATATCAGCTATTTTCAGCCTGTGACTCCATCATTTGATATGTAGTATAAATGAAGCACAATGTTGCCCACACCACCACATTTTGCACATCCTTCATGTTAGACATCAAATTAAGCTTTCTGCTCAGACATGAACTGGAGTGGGAATGACTACACTGTGATATATAATACAATATATTACTGTACATTAAACAAGACAAGACTTTTCAGAACATAAACAGGCCATTGGCTCTCTCTCCAATTATTAAAGTTGAGAGAACTTGCAAAACTGACAGCTAAAGGTGAGATGACAATACTTTTTATAGACCACTCTGAATATAGCCCACTCTCACAAGAAAAGAAGAAAAAAAACTTGTCAAATAAAGAGGTGGGATTTCATAAACATGGCAGTAAAAAAGAAGCAGTGGTGGAAAAGGTTATGTTTTCTTTACTTAAGTAAAAGTATCAGTACTGCAATGCAATGTAGAAACACTCTGTTACAAGTAAAAGTCCTGTAATCAAATTTTACTTGAGTAAAAGTACAAAGGTATTGGCATCAAAATATACCATATTATATCAGTTATATCTAAAATGTACAAAAATCTTTTGAAAATAGCAGATCTACAACCTCGCTTTGCGATGTGACCCATTGTGAGCTTGTAGATCTGCTATTTTCAAAAAGTCAAAGTTTAAACAGGGCTGAGGTGGTTAATGTTTTATAATAATAATCAAAATCTACAGAGTAACTAAATAGTAACTAAAGTGTTCAAATAATTGTAGTGGAGTAAAAAGTACAATATTTGTCTCTGAGATGTAGTGGAGTAGAAGTAAAAGTATGGACAATTACTCCAGTAAAGTAAAAGTACCTCAAAATGGTACAGTACGTGAGTAAATGTACTCAGTTACTTTCCACCACTGCTGAATATAGCCCACTCTCACAAGGAAAGAAAAAATATTGTCACGTAAAGAGGTGGGATTTTATAAACATGGCAGTAAAGAAGAAGGGTTAGGGTATATTTTTTATGGCTGTACATAAAATGCAATAGAGGAGGGGAATTACAGACTGTGGACTGTGGAGGCAGAAATAAATGAGACGTATGGATGTAAATAAAAGGACAGAAAGAGGCAAAACTCACCCACTGCGGCGATTATAACTTTGCTGCTGATGACTTGCATCCATCAGCTACCTGACGGATGTGTGTTCTGTAATTTACCGTCTGAATATGACCGCTGTGGACACCCAGCCTGCATGATGGATGAGGACCTTCTGCGTGGACTCCCCCCCCAGGCTCCAATTCTGAGTAAAAAGAGGGTAATATATAAATATATACAGGGTTTGATTTGTACAACAAAAACAGAGGAGAGGGGGGGGCATTTTCAGTAACTATACTTAAAGGACCACTTCACCCTTTTTCTATCTTCATATCTTCATATAATTTCTTCTCACTTGTGCTCACTATAAAATGGCACCATTTCTGTCTACTCACTCTGTATCTCAGAGGAGGGCTGTGGACAGTTCAGAAACCCGCCATACCAGTGACATCATCGATGGGAAGCCATTGTTCTCGCATTAGTAATAATTGAAATGACCAAACCCGAACACGAAAACGCTAATAAACAGCTGACATTGGGGGAAAGTGAAAAATGGCCTTCGCTGTTCCGTGCACATGGTAATGGTCAATGTCTGTGTGCCAGTGAGGAGAAACGGGCAGAAGAGATTTTGGGGACAAACAAACAAACAGACGGGACATGTAGAATTATAGGATGATAGGATGATATACTTTGTATAAAAAATTGCAAAAATAGCCAATCTGCAAGCTTGTAGATCGGCTATTTCCAATGTCTTTGAATTCAAAAAGGAATAATTTGAAAAAACGTGGCTAATTTGCCCAAAATAGGGATGTCACGGTTAATGTGGTTAACATACATTTCCAATTAAGTTGTTTAAGTGTGATATTATCAAACATAACCATTATCACATTATATTATTATAGTATCATCATTATATCATTACTGCCATTATTATCAGTCTACATTTCCTAAATGATTTAATTCAGTCTGACCAGAAGCAGAGATAAAACATAGAAAAGGGGGAAATTAAAAGAACAGACATGTATTTCCCCCCCCCCATCCGCCAGCAAATTAAACCCTAAATATATTTTCATTCTTTATATTTTATTCAGAATATTTTTCTCCACCAAACATAAAAATAGATACCTCACACCACGTGCATCAAATCCCCTCACCAGCCACATGAGGCCACATATAGCACCTACATTTTCCTGCTTTTCTTAGAGCTTCTCTTTAATTTGGGCACCTTCGTGTTTCCAATTATGAGACATCAATGTACTGCCTGAGTAATTAGTCACCACAGCGGTGGGTGAACTTCCATGTTTCTTAGCAGATTCCGTAGCCACGCGTTTGCCCTAATTTAGGCAAAACGCCGTCTTTGGAACTTTGAGACATCAATGGGCCAACATCCACACGTTTCCTTATTAGATAGAGGCAGTGCTGTGTGGGGGATGTGAGGACAGCGTTTTTAGAAGAATGACAAGCATTTATCTGTTAGAAAGATGTGCTGTCTAGACCAGTGAACTTTTTTTCATTTCAAGGACCCCCAGTTTGCTATGCATTAGGCCACATACAATTTGGTTCCTATTTGCACACTCTCAGAGTTACCAATCATTTTGTTGGGGACCACCTGGGACCCCCCCCTCAAGGACCCCTGGGAGTCCCCGGACCCCACTTTGAGAACCACTGGCCACCGCAGCGAGACAGTACAATGCTTACAGGCGATCAGATCAGTGGTCAGATCTGGTCAGTTTTCAATGGAAGTGAAAGGGCACTCTTTAAGAAATAGTTGCATTATTTTGATTTGTGTCATGTTTTATCTATAGCAGTGGTTCTCAAACAGTGTGCCGAAAGAAGTCCAGGTGTGCCTTGGGATTTTTTAGACAACCACACATTATTACTGCAATATACAACTATATACATTTTATTTTATTTTATTTACTTTATTATCTCAGTCATGTCTGCATGCTGTCATCAGTAACGTCATTAATCACCTCACTGGACCTTATACTAAACCCAGTGTGTTAAAAACACCAAGGGGTCCTGACCAGAGTGTAGAAGAGAGAGTTGCATCACGCTTTGATCTCGCCACAAAGCGGGATGTTGCCTCCCGTAGATCCAAACATTGGAACTTCCTCATTGAGATAGAAAGAGAACTTCCGCATTCCATTCTTACAATGGGAGTCAACGCCATAGTGTCGGACTCGTCACTCTCATAGTTATGTCACGCTGGTCCTGACCAAGATAGGTGTGAGAATGAGAATGTGTTGACCTGTCAAATGTTTGGTTTTTAATGGTTGAAGACTTTTACAAGACAAAAGGACTTGACAAAATACAGTACAAGCAAGTTGTTTGATTGAAGTAGAGGGCTAAGCAGTGTTTGGTGGATAGACAGTCAGGGGAGAGGGGTTAACAGGTGTTTTTTTTATACTGAGTGTATTTTTGTTTGTCGTACATATACATTTTTAACAGCTATCAGTTGTTGTTAGACAACCAGCCAGGCAGTACTCCGGGTTAGGGGATCTTATGTAAATCACAATTTCAGTCGATCCAGTGTCTGGTCATGTTTAGCAGTGACATCGTTCAAACTTCTGATCTCCAAATGTCGGTTGTGAAACTATAACTGCAGACAGATCACACAAACCATACAGATGATGAGGTAATTAAGGCAGCAGGTATTCTATAAATCTTCGATTTAAAATGTTTTACAGTGTGCTGTATAGCCTCATGTGTTTATGTCTCATAAAATGTGGGTAATAGAAGATCAATGACTCTGCTGTGCGAGAAATTACGGACTCAATATACAATATCATAAAAACTGAGTAACCGCCTAAGTAAACGTGAAACGTGGGATGAAATGCATGATGGGAGACCCTGATTACATTGCCTGGCACAGATAAAACAAGATACGACACAGTCATATTATACCAGGTTGCTCTCTCCAGCGCCCCCGCACGGAACCAAATGGACCCGTGGTCCTGTACCCTTTCGCTCGCGGACTAATGGCAGTAAATAGTAAATAGTTTATGAACGGAGCTAAATCAGTTTGTGTGCCTCAGTAAGGGCTTGTGTGCGCTGACTTGTTTTTTCTGGGTCGCTGTTGGAGGTGGCGCTGTGTGTGTGTGCATGAGGAGTCAAGTCAATAGTTTGTTTGGTGGCGACGACCACACTTTTTTTTTAATAGCTTGTTTGGTGGCGACGACCACACTTTTGCAACAGCGCCATTTACCATAGAGATACATACAGTGGCCGAACACAGTATTGTGGGTTGTCTTTAGATCACATATTCTGAGAGAACATTGAGTCCTCATTGGCTAAAGGACCAGCAGCCAATGAGGAAAAAGTCACGCAAAAGTCACGACTAGCGAGGTAGATGTAGACCAGGTTTTGCAACCTGGTAAAAACACAACTGTAGCTCTGCCTGCCCTGCTACAGTATGTGTGGGAGGGGGAGGAGCCACTCGTGCTGCAAAATGACCCATCCCACTCAGCTGCATGTCACTTTGAATTTTGAAAGTGAGATTTAATAAATACAAAAATAGAAGGAAATCTTTTTGGGTGGGCTCCTCAGATACATCCTATGAATGGGCAACACTGACTGGACCAAGCATTGATTGATGAGACAGCATCTCAAGCTGTGCCTCAGAGTACAGAGAAGGGCTCTCACACTGATGATACAAATTCTTCAAGGAAATTGATGTTAATTGGTGTCTAGACATTTTATTACTTGGGTAAGGCACCAAAGCATGGCTATCTCCCCATCTTCTAATAAGACCAAACTCCCTACTTAAAAGAATAAAAGTTCTGACAATATACTTGACGTTAAAGCGGACCGTTTCCAGGGGACACTGGGGATTTCATTCATTTCAGTGCAGTATGACAAATCAACTAGCAGAGACTTGAAACTTGGTTGCGATAGGTAATCCAGCACACCTTTTATTGCATGGTTATTTTTATTTTATTTTGTGAAAGTTAAATTATCACAGGATCGCAGATTTTAATGAATAATGAGTGCCGAATGATTTGTCTGGCTGAAAATATTCCATGAAGAAAACATTTTGACATTTTTAAAACATCGACATTTTATTTACAAAATATGAATTTCTATGTCAAGCAAAGACCACTGTTCACATTACTGACAGAATTTTGTGTAATTTTGTGTATACTGTACATGGTCAGACAGACAGACAGACAGACAGACAGACACACAAAGTTGATCTGTGTGAGAGAGGCAGGGCTCCTGTGAACATGTGTCACTTTTTAGTGTAAAATTACAGCTCTTTGAACAATTCCTCAGTAGGAATCCTATTCTGAAGTGGATTTGATCTGCAAATCATAATTATTTTCCTCATGCTCAGTTTTAATGGGAACCCCCCACTGGGCTTAAGAAGACACTGCTCTATTCATAAATGTAATGCTGGCTGGGAATGGTTAACTTATGAGCAATAGCGCAGACGGTTTCATTAACAGGAAAACCTTCTACAAACACTCTCAGAAATACATAGATATCACTGAAAACAATGCCATCTACCCCTGAATTCACCACTCCCCTGTGTGCCTGAGCTCAGGGGAAGGCTTTTCAGCGAGCGAAACGCACCAAGACATAAGTGTACGTTAGGTTTCTAGACAGCCTAAGAGGTTTTTTGTTTATGAAAGGGAACAGGAACGGGAAAAAAATACAAAAACACAAAAGGACCAGATGTCATTATACATGTGGAAAGAGGGCTTTGAATCACTGTTTGCAGAAAATGATATAGTACATGTTTGTGTCAAGTTACATGAATGGTGATAAAGGAGAAAATACTGGCAAAACAGGGTGGAGAAGATAAATTGTATTCCCGTGCATTATCTGAAAAGTGGAGCTCCCTCCAATATTTATGGCCGGGGTATGCGGGGAGAGTTGTGAAGTGGGGACAGTTTGCACAGATGGTGGCCATCCTTGGTCAACATTCAAATAAAAAAAACGGAATGAGCGTCTCTCCCCCTGTGTCCTTCTATTCTGCTCTCAATGAATGCACAGACAGATAAAAGGTTGGGGTGTAAAAGTGTTTAAGTAGGCAGAAGTTGTAAAAGGGTTGGGGTGAGGTGGGGGGGGGGCGGTCAGAGAGAGGGGAAAAAAAAGCAGAATCGCTATTCACTGCTTGTGCAATCCTTTCTGCCTTGTTGAACTTTATTAAATTCTGTCGTTCTCTCCTTCCCGTCTGGCTCCTTTTGTCAGCTCCTTCTCATGCGTAACTCACAGACTTTTTTTTTCTTCTCCTTTTTTTTCTTTTTTTTTTGGAGCTGGTGATAGAGAGGGGTTCTTCAGACTGAAAGGCATGTGTTGGTGCCCGGTCATGCCACAGTGTTACCAGTGAGACCCGGTGGCACAACATCGTCCAGAATGGAAGAGAGAGAGGAGGAGGCGTAGTCAGAACTACCCTGATCGCTGCAAAACAAGTGGGAGACAAACTCCACAGGCAACAGTTCAAAGCCACTGGCCAAGTGAAATAGACCAGTGAATATGATGTGACATGTACACCTGTATACCTTCTGCGTCTTGCATATTTGACACTGCTGCTAGATAAGATACCTTAAAGGGATAATTCACCCCCAAAATGAAAATGTTTCTATCGATTACTCACCTCATGGAGACTATTTTTGTTTTTGTCGCATTCCTAAGCCAATAATTTGATGACGAGCAGGGGTTCCCATAGAAACACAAAGAGGCTCCCTTGTGTCTCCTACCGGAACCCCTGCTCATCATCAAATTATTGGCTTAGGAATGCGACAAAAACAGTCTCCATGGGGTGAGTAATCGATAGAAAATACGATTTTTGAGGGGTGAACTATCTCTTTTAAGAGCCTTTCTACCTGTAATTTTAAAAAAAAATCTTGTTTTAATTTTATTTTGTATGAATTACATACAGTATTATAACATTATAATGATTATTAATATTATTATTATCCTGTTATATTTAGTTGGTGTGTTAACACATTTCATTGCTTGGACCTGTATGAGTAAGTGACGAAATAAATCCCTCTTGATTCTTGACAGAGGAAATAAAAGAAAAGGGGACATACCTCTGCCATATGTAACAATGTTTCAATGTCCATGTGTTTCCCTCAGAGAAAGGAGTTTTGCTCTTATACTACGTGCCTACAGGCTGGCCCTTCGTTAAAGCTGCTATGAAAGCCAGACTAATGGATATGAAAGTTCAATCAATGCCAAAGGAAAGGGAGATTAAGGAAGGGTGAGTCACCTTCCTCTTCCTCAACCCTTGACAACCATGTCATGCCTCCCCCGTCTCCCCAGGGAGCTCCTGATTGATGCTTATCTTTCATCAGCGCAGCTTTAATCTGACATTCCACTTGGACTGGAATCATATCAACCCAAATCTATATCACATCAATGTCTCCTTACTCATTCCTAACCTGTGGAGCAGAATACGCGTCCACCTCTCTCTCTCTCTCTCTCTCTCTCTCTCTTAAAATAGAACAGCTGTGACAAATCCAACTGCAGGAGAGAGACGTTTCTATCTATTGATCACAATCTGAGAAGAGGGGGAGGGGGGGGGGGAGGACCGGGAGGGAAGATGAAGTCGAGGGGTAAGAAAACGCTTTCTGTTTAAAAACAAACAGCCATCGCGAAAGTGACATTCTGGGAAACGAAGAGGTAGGTCTCTTCTCCCTTCGGTATCAAGCGAGCAAACAAACAAACAGTGGAACGAGACAGAGTGCAATAGCTGACCTTTGTTCAAAGAAGCCATCTAATCTGTTTCCACTTTAGTTAATTAGAAAAGCGGAGGGATTTTTAATGTGCACAGTGTTAATGGGAAACAGCTCACAGGTGCTAATTAAAAAGAAGGGGGGAAAAAGTGATCTGTTAGGTAACTGTCTATTAATCTATATCTTCTCTCAACTTGGGAAAGTGCTCTCCTAAAATGTGTACACACTGTTTACTTGAGCTTCAAAATAGAGCAATTTATAATAAATTCAACATATTTGTAGGCATTAATGTAGTCACACTCATAAATAATGCACGTAAACAAATGTTTATCTCCAAAACAAAGCAGGCCGCTCCAGCTATTGTAGTCTGCTGTGAATTACAGGGTCTGGTGTTTGTCAAACCCTGAGAGGGTTGGCAACCTAGACCTTTTACTATGGAAGATGTCTATTTCCCACTGAAGGCTCATACTGTATCTGTGCACAAGCAGTGATTATCCCCCTGCTTTACAGCTTCAAATGGGGTGCTGTGTATGCCCTTGAGTCTGCAAATACATTAATTTCCTCTTTGACTTTGTGGAGTCGCCAGCAGCCAGCAGTGATGTTATGTCATGCCGGGCCTGCAGAGCGTGCCAACTAATGTAGTGTTGGCATCAGATTTCAACAAACAATGAGCGTTTATACTGCACAACTTCAAGATTCCAGTACTTCTATAGAGTAGGTTTAGAAAGAAAAAAAAACATCTGACACAGAGGTGGGGTGTCTTATTACTTACTTTACTTACTTTGTTAAAACGCAGCCGTGCAGCCTTTTGTATGCAGTTATATACAGTATATAATAGCTGTGACCCGGCTATGTGCCAAAGTCTGAGCCTGAGCACGACACTTAACCATAACCCCTAATTGCTCCCCCTCAAGCGCTCATCGTGACCAGCTAAGCAGCCATCAGCTGGGTGAAACCGAAACTGAATTCCCCCCCACAGGAATAACAAACGTCTCCCCTTTTCCCTTCTAAAATGATTGTACCAGTTTAACCACATTCAAACTTGTGTCTCTATTTTGGGCATGCTGGTGTCAAAAAAATGTTTCAATCATTTTCAAAACGTTCCCCCAAACTTTGAAAATAGCAGATCTACAAGCTCACAGCATGTTGTAGTTTTTTTTTTAACGAAAATTGCTATTGCTATTTGGGGGTCCTTAGCTTAGCTGGCATGGACATGTTTAATCCCTGTTGTAAGCAGCTTTGAATTCTTATTATCTAACATACAAATATCCAGAAAGGTTAAATGTGTGCATTGACAATAAAGCAATGCACCACTTTGTGGTGTCATACGTGATCCAGCGACCCCGTAGCTAATGACGTCAACCCCATGCCATGCACTCTTAACCACATTAAAGCCACACTTGTGTGGGCAGTGTGTGGTCTGCCTCTTAGGGACGGCAGGGGACGGAGGAAACAAATTAGCTTTCTTGACCTTGGCCCAAGTTTTCCTTCCACCCTGCGCCTCCCCCCATCCCTCCCGCCCTTCATCTGGCCACTTCAAAGGTCAGCTGGATGACAAAACGCTTCTGTTGTCCTTCACAATGGGGAGATATTCAAATGAACATGCTCCAAAGACCGCCGGGCATCATGGGATCTGAAGTGCTGTTTCTGTTTGTAAAGCTCAGACCTATTAGGACAAGAATTTAAACAAAGTCTGGTCTAAAATAATAATGTCTGCTTCGACATGTGTTATGGTGCAATGTCAAAGGGCTGCTTGTGTTTAAAGGACAATAAATGCCAACCCATATAACATTCATAAACGGAGACTATTTATCCATTAATGGCTTCATTTTTAGATCTAGATTTGTTTTTGACATTTTCTCCATATAACCGTCACAGAACTGCATGGTTAAAAGTCATGGGTGTTTGAATTTAGTTCGTAAACCAATCTTTTATACAGAGACTATTTTAGATTTTTTTTAATCAATCCACAGTTTATATTGCATTGTTGCCAATACGCAATGATAACCTAACTTTAAACAGATTAAGGCTCAATACATTCCAGTTCGTTTTATCTCACGCAAGTTTCAAGTCTCTGCAAGTCAATTTCATACCATACTGACATTAATGGAATCCAATGGCTTCCACGAACATCAAACTGCTGTAGGCTTTGGGGTAATGTCAAGTCATCCATGAGTCATATTAAATGGGCTATACATGCCATACCACTGGTGTGGTCCTTTAACCCATTAAGACCTGAGGCCGATTCTACAAATGTCTTCTAAATCCTAATCCTGTTTTCTGAAAAACGTATGTTGCTATATCAGTGGTTCTCGAACGTTTTCATGTCAAGGCCCCCAAAATTATATGTATTTGGCCGTGGACCCCCATCTCAAAATATGTTGTTCCAGGGACCCCCAGAAGCAAACATTTGAGTTAAAAAACATATATATATATTTTCAAAGGTATGCAAAAATATTCACGATTTTTCAAAAGTAGCAGATCTACAAGCTCACAGCGCTGCACAAAGTGACGCGCTGTGAGCTTGTAGATCTGCTATTTTTGAATAGCCAAATAAATCCAAAATGTTTTGATGGGTTAAATATGAAATATGATTGAATAGAAGGGTCTGTCATTCTTACGTTACATTCTTACGACCTTTCTCCTAAATGAAGCACAAGGGCAAAAGTTGGTCTCACTCACATGAGACAAATGTCCTTGCGATGTCCCAAATGAAGGTTCAAACTAAAGCAATATTAATGTTAATCATATGGAACCCACTTTTGGGGGCGGGGGGGTTGTCACTGTACATTTGCACTGTCCTATGCAGTACCAAATAAAAGGGACTTTCCACGATTAAAGGAAATGTTTACCCTGTAGTTTTCAACCTCTGGCCAAGGTCATGATCGCTATCGCACACACACACACGCGCACGCTCGCACACACACAAACACAAACACGCACGCACGCACACACACACACACACACACACACACACACACACACACACACACACACGCACACGCACACACGCACACGCACACACACACGCACACACACACAGTGTCACAAATCAAAAGTAGATTTTTCTGAACTGTTAATTGGTTTAAGGGACACATCAAAGAGATGTGATTTTGGCTGCCGCTGTGGCATCCGTCCAAGGCAGAAACAGGAGACCTCTGGCCATCGTGCTGAAAAGAACCCATTCAATGATAGATATTGGCTCATAACGCCGACAGGCAAATCTAATTCTCCCGCTGCACACAAAAGCACGTCCTCGTGCATCAGCGATCAGCCTGCAAGCAAAAAAATAACCTGTGGTGTCCAGGGGGGGGGGGGTTGGAGACGCAGCACTATATTAATGCTTATACTCTCCATTGATCTGCGAGGCCTCCTTAATCTTCTAGGCAGCTCCCTTGTTATTTCATAATGTGATATACCAAGCATCAATATCGCAGCTAAAGACCTATATTTTCTACTCATGCTGATTCGCGGCCGCTGTCATCTGTCTCCTTATCGATTCCGGAGAGGAGTAAACATATCTTCAATATGTGGTCTTGTCACACCTCGCAGACAAACAAAATCGTCAAGCCCACAAGTCCCTGGTTATCAGGCATATTAATGCTAACAATAATCGACAGGGTAGCGGGGCCGTAATGTTCCCTTGCCAGAGGAGGGAGAAAAAAACATTCAAACGGTTAACATCGCAACATGTCGTCCATGAGGGTAATAGCTCTCTAACCACAAGATATGGTGGGGGGGGGGGGGGGGTGAACTACAAACATGCATGAGAATAGCTTATTGCTCACCAAAGTCTCAAACCTCAAAATACTGGCAATAATCTTATGAATGAATCGTATGATTCATCTGGTCTTCTGGGAAAGGAGAAGTGAAAATACATACAGTAAAATGAGTCAGAAGCATGGCTTTGTTTGACAGTGTACCACACCCGTCCATACATGACTAAACAACACTTTAACCCATTTAGACCGGGAAAGAATCTGTGTCATTTTTAGATTTCTTTGGCTATTAAAAAATAGCAGATATACAGACCCGCTAATTCTTTTTTAAATAGTGAAAATGTGTGTTTTAAAACGAACATTTTTAACTCCGATCTGTGCTTCTGGGGGTCCCTGGAACAATATTACATATTTCGAGATGGGGATCCGCGGCCAAATGCATATAATTTTGAGGGTCCTTGACATGGAAAAGTTGGAGCACCACTGATCTAGCAACATACTGTTAGGATTTAGAAAACATTTTTAGATACATATTTGGCCGCGGACCCCCCCATCTCAAAATGCTTTGTTTCAGGGACCCCCCCAGAAGCAAAGATTTGAGTTACAAATTTTCACTTTAAAAAATATATATTCAAAGATTTGCAAAAATGTTCATGCTTTTTCAAAAATAGCAGATCTACAAGCTCATAGCGCGGCACTCGGTGCCGCGCTACAAGCTTGTATATCGGCTATTTTTGAAAAGCCAAAGAAATCTAAAATGACAGAGATGCCGGTCCCGGATTGAAGGGGTTAAACCTGATGTGACCTCCTCTGCATTTTCTACCAACCAACCAACCAAGTGGGCTACAAAAGGTGATTTTGGAATAATTCCTTTTTTGAAAATGAAGTATATGAATAAGTTGGAGCTGTAGACAACTAGTGGTTGGTGTTGTGGCTGTGGATTCCTGTGAAGTGAGATCACAAGGCCACATGGCTGGCGCTTGTAGCCCAGACAGTAGGAAGTGAAAGTGCTACTGCTGCCACAACACAGGGCAGGTCTCCAGCACACATTTTTTTAACTCCAAAGTCTTGCACCCTCACTTTCGTGTTTAACCGTCTTGTATTACAACAAAGGAACAGGAAGGGGAACCGGCGAACCGCTCATGAAACTTCCGATGACAGCTGAAAATCTGATGACAATTAGGGGGAGAGTCTTGGTAAATGGCCGAGCTCCAGAGAAATGGAACTAAACCATGGGCTAATATTTAACAACATAAAAGAAAAAGAAAGTCTGCACGGTGGTTTAGAAATGCTCTGCTGTGTTTTATAGTGCTCTCAACGTTTCGATCGACAGATCTTCATCAGGAATGTCTTTTATGTTTCTTTTATTACAGTATGTTTAACTTTGGTTTGTCCTGCACCTGGGAACTAAAGCGGATCTTTTCATGCTGATGTTTGACTTGCAATAAGAAGGCATGAGACGACTGTAACATTAACATTCATTTTCAATAATAGTGGTATGAAAAAATGCATGAAATAATTCATGTCTGTGCTCGCTTATCACTTAATTGTTAGTGTGGTGGCATCATGTACCTGTAGTGTTATCCAGAGGATGTTGACAACTGTGATTGCACAATTTTATGAGTAAGGACAAGATACTCTCGAAAAGAACAATAAAACAGCCACTTGTTCCCATGATGTGGAACCCCAGGAAGACTAGAGGCACATCCACGGGCTTCTAATGTGAATCCTTTAATACACATAGACATATAAAGACTGAGCTGAGGCCAATAACTTAGAATGTGGCAGCAATTCCTAGGAGATTATACTGCAGGTCTTGCCATTTCAAAAGCGCACTATGGGCGATTTATGCAGTGATTTCTGAACTATTACTGACAATTAAGATAGTAGCGCGTCACCACTGCATTGGAATTATGCGGATGATAATAATTTCAATTGGAATTGACTAGATACAAGCAAATGTGCATAGAGTTTGAGAATAGTACAACCACCCACTTTTTAAATATTAGCATCCCCACTTCACGGCCCCCTGGCGTATAAGGAAATTAAATTACATGAAAGCAAACCATCAAAAAGTTGATAAATGTGACAATTTTTTCTCTACCTACCTTGGACCCATCTGACTGTAATGGTGAATTAACTGTTACATTAGGGTACGTTTTTCAGCAGTTTAATGAGGTATGCCTTGGATGCGTTTTGGAGGAAAAAAAACTAGTTATTTAGTTTGATTTGATTTCCCCTTTGAGGCTGGCATCAAGGGAAGAAAAGAAAGGAAAACTCTTCTCTGAGGTTCCAGAAAGACAGCAGCAGATGCTGGTGTGAAAAAATAAAATAAAAGGGATAGGTATTTTTGTGCAATAAAGGAAGCCATAAAAAACAGTTTCACACTGAGATAGTTGCTCTAAATGAAATACCTGGAGATTGCATGTAGCTTTGCTTTTGCGGGGGCATTCAATTTTAATTAGCGTTTTGGAGACATCTTTTATCAGGCTGTCACTAACATCCTCTCTTTCAGGGGACATGCTCTCTCTCCCTCTTTCCCCCTCTTTCCCCCTCTTTCCCCATCTCTCTCTCTCTCTCTCTCTCTCTCTCTCTCTCAGTCGTTCTCCTTCTTTTAAAAAAATGCTCTAATGCAAATATGCAGCCACAATTGTGGACAGATTTTATGGAATTGTACAACAATTTCACTAATATCAAGGTTATCAAACAACATAAAAACAATGGATTATATTAAAAAAAAAAACTAAAAAAAACTAAAAAAAACATCCCATTTCATTTAGGAGAAAAACCATTATGGCTACTATTTTAATTGCATTTTCTGTAGGGCAAGGGTGATAATTAATTTTGCTCAAGGAGACAAGGATACACACATAACCATGCAAATACAGAGATGCTTAATAGCATTCCTGTTCATTGCCTTCAGTCTATAACTGATAACTGTTTCAATCCTGTGAAGGAACATTTTGTTGGACATTTTAAGAAAGGTGAAAACATCATTCCGTTTATCCTTTTTTGTGTGAGGCAAAATGTTGTTTAATTTGACCTTAAAATGAAACTATATCACCCAGAAAGTTAGTAGAAGTATAATACAAAGAAGAGAATATAACTACACCCCAAAATACTGAAATGTGTTTATTCTGTGTTGTTTTTTAAAGATAAGAAAGAGTGACCTCAGTGTTAAGTTGAAGGTGGTGATATGTGTTTGATGAATAAGTGTTGAATAGCTCTATATACCAACAGCAAGATTGCTACAAAGCGTTTGTTCAGTAACGAGGGTAAACCCCGTCTCTCCAGCACTTTAGTCAACAGAAAATACATTTTCGGGTCTTGGATACCAATTTTATCCAGTCAGGAGAGTGAACTCATACAGGATACAGGATAAACAAGTTACATTGGATAAAATCAAAGAAATTAGCAAACCAAATTGGAGTTGGAACACATTTACAGTATGCCGATACAATTAATTGGATGAAAATGGTGTCCCACCTGAACATTTTTGAAAATGTTCTGTTTACTAAAGAGCTGAAAAAGCCTGTTACTGAACAAACACCCTTTTTTAAACCCATAAAATATCACTTACACCTCCTTTTACTCTGAGAGCATTCCATTTGTGCACTCTCAGTCTCAGAGTTAAATTCTTTTTTCTTTCCTTCCCTATCTGTGTGCAGTGCAGTCACCCTCCTCCCCCCTCCCCTGTCTCCCT
>NC_137605.1:45352085-45384585 GCF_963280865.1 Gymnoscopelus braueri
AGGCTCAGTCATAGAAGAATGATAGCAGAGATCTACACTGTGAACACTAGGGGAGGCTACCACAACCTAATGGCTCCAGAGATGGCGACAAGTACACTGCTGAGCTGTCCTTGAGCAAGGCACTCAACTGGTGGTGGCCACTGATAACAGATAAGAAGCGTGCTTGCGTGTGTGCGTGCGAGAGTGCGTTTTATTGTGCGATTTCTTTAGGGAAGATGTATTGTCCATCTGTGCGTGTGAATGCATGCATGTGCTTGGGTCAGGGTGTGTGCATTTATCAGAGAGATTAAACATTTGAGAACTAAACATTATCACGACATTGTTGCGATATGCTGTAGCCTATCTCTGTAGAATGCATCGAGTCGTCATGACAGAGGCTATAAGCTGCTTCTTCTTCACCTGATGTGTGAAGATCACTGACCTTTAAAAATACCACAAATCTCTTGTGCAGTCTGGCCAGTCCATGCCTTTACCTCCACTGTAAAGAGTGCATGAAGTACACCATGGGGTTCTCAAAGTGGGGCCCGGGGGGGGGGGCGGGTACCACCAGGGGTCTTTGAGGGGGTTCCAGGGGGTGTGCAGGTTTTTTTTTTTAAATATAGCATCAAAATCAGTTTAACCACTTTAGCCCCATTTTAGGATTTTCAATAATAGCAGATCTACAAGATTATAACACATCGCTTGAAGATCTGCTATATTTATTTTTATTTTATACAAATCATCTCTTATACTTATAGGGTCTCTCTACACTACTCCCCCTAACCGCTCTTTTCAGATGGGGACCCACAGCCTAATACATAATTCATTTAGGGGTCCTTGATATTAAGAAGTTTGAGAACCACGGACATACTGTACACACTAATTCAATTACTGTAATGCAGGCAGTAGCTGACTCACCCTGCTAGCAGAGCTATTCCAGCCCCAAACAGCGCCCCATGGCACCTCACATCCCCCCCAACAGTAAGTAGGGATTATTAGGGATTGGCCAATCAACCTCAGTTTCATGGTGAGCAAGATTTACCACTGAGCTGATATGCCTGCTCAACATCAATAATTGCTATTTGCTGTTTCCTGTAGAGCACAGTGGTTTTCAACGTTTTTTGTGCCCAAGGCACACAAACGGGTGTTTATAGTGTATAGTGAAAATAGCCGATCTACAAGCTCACAACGTGTGTCGTAGATCTGCTATGTTAGCTATATATCTTTTTATCCCTATCGCAGTTTGACACAGGTCTTAAAATCCCTAAATCCGCCCCTGAATGTAAACATAAATCTGAATGACTGTATGTGTGTGTGGGCGGGCGCGTGTGTGTTGGTCAGGGGTCAGTTGGCTTAGACGAGGAAACACCACTGCAGCCTGCACTTGCTGTGGCCTAATATCCTGTTGACCTGGCTGAGGCAGCAGACAGAACGCCCTGCAGCCACTCTACTCTGGCACAGATCTCAGATCAGATCGTTCCAGGGACAGGAGTTCCCGCTGCCTCTACAAAACCTCGTATTATCCTTTTCAAATATTGCTTGCTGCTAAATATAATTGAATATTGACGATGATGATAATGATGTTTATAGCCCGCTACATGCTGCAACTCAACACTTACAGAGGTCATCAGATGATTTTGTTTCTAATGATCAGGAATCTCATCCAACAATTATGACCATGTGTTCCTTTTCTAGTGTGACAATGCACTTGCCTCAGGGTTGAGAACATGAGACAATGTTTTAGTTTTTTTTTTGCAGTTATTTTTAAGCTGCATATATAGTATACAGTGTATACTATAGATAGGTAGATAGATAATGTAATATTTTAATTGTTTTAATCTATTTATGTACTTTATCTCTGTAAACAAAATGAGCACAATTATATGTTACTCACTGGTGACAATAAAACTGAAAAAACAAAACAAAAGAAACAAGCAGTTGGCAGTCCTGTTTTCGAGGGTGATTTAACAGTTAAAACCTCAACAAAAGATTACAGTATATGGAGCAGCCCCATCGCGTGCATACCCAGGATGCAGGGACTTAAATGCATCACTCCAGAACTATTTCCTTAAGTGTTTCTGTCAGAGTCATGCAATAGCAAATTAATGGTGGGGTCTTACTGTACACGGTGAGGTTGTTCAGGAAATCAGCCGTAATCAACGTTAACCCTTCCTCTAATGAATCTGCTGTAAGAAAACATAAATGGTAACAGAGTGAGTGAGGTACCGTTGGTCCTCTATAGCTAAGGCTGAGAAGAGTAGGATCTAGCTTCTATACGCTAGATTCTAGCACATAGAAGTGTAGGTAAAATGCAAAGATTGTCTAAAATAGAAAATGTTGTTATCGCAAGGTTATTTCGGAAATCATGGATATCATATTAGCTCTCTTAGCTATGCTTTCCGTTTAAAAAATAACTTCACGGGTCTATTTAGTAAATGTTTATGTTGCAGGTTTTTGTTTTGCATTTTTGCTTTATTTTCAATAGTAACAGTGAGAGAGAGACAGGAGAGGCGGGAAAGAGAGGGAGGGACATGCAGCAAAGAGCCTCAGGTAGGACTGGGCGATATGGCTTCAAATTATTATTTCAAACTTTTACGATTAATGAACGATTATTGAAAAAAAATTGAAAACAGCAGATCTACGAGCTATTTTCACTATTTTTGTATGGCACTGTGGTACTACGAAGTACTATAATGGTAAAGTGGTTAACCAGACTAATCGATTTACAGTAGTTGATTATTTAAAAAATCTATTGGAATTTTTTCATGTCAATTCGTGGATAAGAAACCAACCAACAAAAAACCTGCTTCTCGATTATTCGATGAACCTATGTGAGCAAGATTAAGTCGGTTAATGGTTCTAAATATCGGTTTAGTTAATTGCCCAGCCCTGGTCGGGAAGGACTATAGTCTTATTCATATGGTATTATTCACTCTTACCAGGTGAGCCATCAGAGCACCGCTGACCCCTGGGTCCATTTTCACACACAGTTGAATGAACACTGAGGATTTGATTGTGTTTACGTGTGGATGGATAGCAGCAGGTGCTTCATGCCTCTCACATTGAGGAATACACTGACAAACATACGCACACATGCACACACACACATATACGCACGCACCCACACACGCGCACCCACACCCGCACACACACACACACACACACACACACACACACACACACACACACTTAATCACAGCAAAGCAACTGACTGATCAATGACAGATATGAAGAACAACACTGGAATACTAACAGCTTTACATTCTTGTTTCGTTCTTTTTTTATCAGTTTCTTTATTTTGCCCCAGTTTTATCAGAGATTATATTTGTCTCCGTGTTAACCGGCTCCGGGCCCCCGGACGAGGTATTAATTAAAATCTAAATACTAAATATTGATTGATACGTTATCAGCGCATAGCAGTTGGTCCGCGGGCTATTGATCCAGCCTGTGATTTATTATCATATTTAACAAAAATCATTTCGTGTGATTATACGAGGTAATGGATTTTTAGCGAGGGCTGTAATTCTTTTTTGTATTGCGTTTGTTATGTAGAAGGTGGAGCAGATTTCTCAATCGCAGCTGGAGATCACCGATATCCTTGGTTACCTCCCCCCCCTCTCTCTCTCTCTGTCTCTCTCACTCGTTCTCTCTCTTTCTCCCTCTCTCTCTCTCTCTCTCTCTCTCTCTCTCTCTCTTTCTCTCTCTCTCTCTCTCTCCCCCTCCTCAGCCCAGGCCTGCCAGTGTAGGGACTGAACGCTTTTTGCGAGGGAAAGATCCCCGGTAGTGTCATTGGGAATAATGGGTATTGGGATTACCTCTTTAATCACAACAAAGATTAACAGATGGTATGAGAACAGTTATTAGCAAACATCTTGCACTCATCAAATCAATAAGATGATTTGTAATCAGGCTGTCGGTGCGAGTGAAAAGGGAGACCGGGGCCGTTCCCACTGAAAGATCCTGGCAATCAGAGGCTACTGTGTAGCAATTACCTCTCAACAAAATAGGTGCTCTTCCTCGCATGCCTGGCAGGCCTCCAAAACACAGGGCAGACAGATAGCGACATAGGGCATTAACACGGCTAAACACAAAACATTGCATGGGTAACCTTGTATTTGATTATATCCTCTTGTTGGGTTACTTCAACATTTCATTACACTTTGTGAATGTAATTTTCGTCTGTGGCATTGCATGTTTAGTTTTTTTTTTCTTTTTTTTCTTAAACACATAATTGTTTACATGCGCTCACTCTCAACACTTTTTGCCACAAAGGTTCTGCGCATGTCATTGGTACGTTTACCGTAAATAAGTCACAGTGGGGAGGAAGTGCCCAGATACACAGTAAAATCCAGAGGATTCATTTAACTGTGAGAGTGTGGTAATGCGGGTAAATTTTTTTGGGGCTCTCGTTGTTAAATCAACACTCAGAATTTTCCTGTGTATGTAGGGTTGCTAAGGGCTAGAAAGGAAAGGATTCACTATGCAAATGTTTCTCCAGAGAGAGAGCGAGAGAGAGAGAGAGAGAGAGAGGGAGAGAGACTCAGAGAGGGAGGGAGGGGCGGAGAGAGAGAGAGACAGAGAGAGAGAGAGACAGAGAGAGGCTCAGGGGCAGACACTGACAGACTGTGGAGCTGGTATCCCATCCAACAAGTCCAGGAACATGAAATCTCCTTACAAAGCTGGCTCTCACCCACGGCGACAGGGGCCTTAGTTTGTTCAATTTCAATAAGCCTTGTGATTCATATACATCATATTGTTCTACCACAATCTCCCTTTGTCTCTCCCTTTATCATGGTAATGCTTTGTCCTGGTTGTTAGTGTACACACGGGTGTGTGCGTGCGAGGCTCACGCGCGCGCGCACGCACACACACACACACACACACACACACACACACACACACACACACACACACACACACACACACACACACACACACACACACACACACACACACACACACACACACACACACACACACACACAGAGAGAGAGAAACAGACGGTCTCTAAAAAGATGCAAACAGTACCATAAAGGAAAGGTTTTGTTCCTTTATCTTTTGTTTCATATTATTATCAATAATTATGTCACTTGTCTCTTCTGCAACGTCTACACACTGTCCCTAATTTTATATATATATATATAATTTATTTAAAAATATATCATCTTTTCTATTTTATTTGGATTGCTGCAAGAAAAATAGGTTTTATTAACAAAGCAAGAGCAAAAAAGCACAAAAAAACTGCGTTTCTATACGAGCTAACACAGTAGGTTTGCTGTTCACGCAGTAAATTACGACGTGTTAATTTAAACCTGAGACATAACATTAGCATTAACATTTTACTGTGCATGTCTGTCTGTCCTGGAGACTCAGTGGGTGTTTGTGTGCTGAAAGCCACCTCTGTAGCTGCGATCGCGGGGTCAAAACTCCATGGCCGAGGTAAGCTAGATAAGGTCATGTTGGATGGAGAAGGAAACAGAGCAGAGGTTGCACAAGCACACATTTTCCACTTGAACCGAATGGTGAATTCATTAAAGCTCAACTACGTACGCCTACAGCATCTATGAGAAAACTATCCGTCTTTATCTCCTCTTTCTTTGACTTTTCCAGGGCACATTTGCACATTTGCACACGTGTGCCCTCTGCATTCATACAAA
Source organism: Gymnoscopelus braueri (assembly GCF_963280865.1). Classification (NCBI taxonomy): domain Eukaryota; kingdom Metazoa; phylum Chordata; class Actinopteri; order Myctophiformes; family Myctophidae; genus Gymnoscopelus; species Gymnoscopelus braueri. The sequence continues at coordinate 45,357,722 of NC_137605.1, forward strand.
CACACACACGCACGCATGTGTGTGTGTGCATGCCTGCACACACGCACAGTACACACAAAGACAAGTACACGCATTGTTATTTGTGTAAAAAGGACTTAAGGAAAAAACGACTTGATTTAAATTTACAATTCAGCAGATGTGAATGATGACATTCAATTCCAAAACACGTACAACGGCCAATCATTATCCTCCTCCCTTCCTACCCCTAGTCACTCTCTCTCTCTATCTCTCTCTCTCTCTCACACACACACACAAACACATGCCCACACACACACACATGCCCACACACACATACACACACGCCTACACTGTCAGGAAAAAAGGAGTGCTGTTCAGATATGCACTTACCAGGATTAAGCAAGGCAAATGGTGCCAAAACAATGACAGTACCAGGTAACTGATGCTGTTTAAAAATTCAAAGGCCTCTATTGAACAGACAATGTGGCACACATATCACTGTCCCCCAATGGTCTGGTTGCTCTCAGGCATAGTCCTCTCACTCTCTCTCTCTCTTTCTCTCTCTCTCCTCTCTCTCTCTCTCTCTCTGCCTATCATGAATGCTAGATCACCATGCAAATACAGTTAACTGGCCCACAGTTAAACAGGCAGGAGAACAAGATCGCTGCACGGCCATCGAGAAGAGATTCATGAATATGAAACATTTCAATATATTTTTCATACGCTCCTCTCTGTCTCACACAAACACACTCACTCACTCACACACGCGCATGCACACTTGCACACACACAAACAGGGAATTACACAATCACATAACCACAGACGGAGGGACACATAAGTGCGTGCACACACGGCGTCACTTGTCGAGTGGTTAATATCGTTCCAAGGTCAAGCCTGACAAGGAATTCCAATGAGATTAAGTGTCATCAGCGTGGCTTTAGCCATTTTTCTGCTCATTGTTCTTGGAAAAGGCAGCGCAGAGCCACAGATGACCACACAGTGCCAGAACAACAGTGAAACCAGGTCCCTCGCTGCCCACTCTGGACCGAGGCTCCACATGAGAAGTGGTGGACAGTAAACAAGTACATTTACTTGAGAACTGTACAACGTTGCTGTCTATCTCCATATCTCCATATTTAAAAATTTTCCTAAATTAATGCCCTAATGATCATCCTACGCGTCACACAAAAGCATCAAAAGTAGCAGATATGCAAGCTTGTAGATCTGCTACTTTTGCCATTTTTTATTTGAATCCTGATAAGTAACATTTTTGGACATATGATGTTTCCACCCGACAGAGACGATAAGTGATGTTTTTTTATTCTGTACTTCACTTGAGTATTTGTATTTTTGGATACTTAATAACTTTCACGTCCACTACATTTCAAAGACAAATATTGTAGGCTACTTTTGACTCCACTAACATTTCTGGGAAGGGAATAAAAGTACATTATGAATAGTATGAACCACTTAAGCCGTATTTCAAATAGCGAAAATAGCAGATCTACAAGCTCACAACGCGCACCACGAAACGAGGCGTTGTGAGCTTGCTGTTTTCACTTTTATTGATATTTTGAGAATTTCTGAAAAATCTTAGATTTTTCTAATGTCTAAATTTCAATATAGCATTGCATTACGTAATATAAAAAAGTATACTAAATGTATACTTTTTTATTTTACAAACTTTGCTGTTTGTACTTTTTGAATACATATTTTTCTTTAAAGCAAGTACTCCAGCAACTTTCACTTGCAGCTGCAGTAATATTTGACCAGGAGTATCTTTGACTCAAGTACTACTGGGGTCGAGTATTTTGCCCACCACTGCATATATGAGCTGTCGTTCTGGGTCCGCAGGGCCTGACGGGACATGATGCATGCATCAAAATGCATCACTGTGCTCCACGTTTTTAGCGAAACATCCTACAATGGCCAGAAACACATATAACATGAAATAAAACTTGCATTCTCTGTCAAGCCCTCTGTGTGCCGCAAAAACACATGCACGGATGCTCTTTGCGCGCGCGCGTCGCGCGCACACACACACACACACACACACACACACACAGAGGCATGCTATTGACCACAAGGGGAGATAAATGCAATTTCCCACAGAAAGGAGGTGTCATTCACTGCTGCCGTTTTTCCTTTTTCTCCTTTGTATATAGACCAGTGTTTTCTATTTGTTGATGACATGTATTATTGTGTTATTTTTAGGCTATGTTGACAAAATTGAATACATCGGCCCACAATGGAAACAAGTCCCCAGGACTTTTTTTGTGTTATTCTTATTCTTATTTTTAGCCTTAATGTCTGACTGTACCCGGGCTGTTTACTTTGTTGACGAATAAAGTCAATTGAATCAATCAATTGTTAATTGACTGTGTATCTCTTATTCGTCTATCGAGGTATCTCGTGTCGTTATGTATAATACATGAACACGGTGCATCCCTTTCTAAATGACAGAGTGCTGTCACAGACGGGCACATCATCTGAATATGTTTTGCTTGTAGGCCTGATCTGGCAGAGCCGAGGTCTCATCAATGTGTCAGCTCCCATTTGGGTCTCTGCCTCTCACACTGAATTTGACACATAGTCCTTTACTGGGAGCAATGAGCATTTTGTCGTCGTCCCCTCTAGAGTGCCGACTCACTGTCAAGTTACACCCCGGCTACTAATTTAATTACAGTAGCAGATTAAATTGGTTGATTCAATTTATTTCAATTAGGCTTGATTGGGCCAGTCAGATCAAATTTGACTCATCTCAGGTACTAGCCGTCTATCACTTGATATCGGCTTGCCTGTTTTTCTTGAGACAAACACTGAGCTGTTCGTGAAACGATAACCAAATTGCTCTTGGATCGGATCATTTCAAGGCTGAATTTGTGATAGCATTTTGTGGAAGAGGCAGGTACAGATGTAAATCCAGCACTTTCAGACTAAACAGTCCCCACTTTCAATACAAGATCACAGCTGGCTGTTGAGTCCCAGCTATACAAGGGTCATTACTTATGCATGCTAGCCACAATTATGCACCAAACAGGTGTGTGTGTGTGTGTGTGTGTGTGTGTGTGTGTGTGTGTGTGTGTGTGTGTGTGTGTGTGTGTGTGTGTGTGTGTGTGTGTGTGTGTGTGTGTGTGTGTGTGTGTGTGTGTGTGTGAGTGAATGTGTATGTGTGTGTGTGTGTGTGTGTGTGTGTGTGTGTGTGTGTGTGTGTGTGTGTGTGTGCGTGCGTGCGTGCGTGCGTGTGCGCGTGTGTGTGTGTGTGTGTGTGTGTGTGTACGTGTGTGTGTTTGTTTTACATGTCCAACAAAAGCAAAGAACATTTCACAAAATTATCCAAAAAAATAAAAAATATTTCTGATTATTCCACTTAGGCTGACATGTATAGGCTATGATGCCCCTGATAGTTTTTCCTTTTTTACCCCCTTTTTTTTTAACACATGACCAACATTGTCAGCATGAAATATAAATTGCCATTTTCATCATCATCTGCAAGACGCAAATATAACGAGTAACACGTGCGTCATCATCATCATCATCATCATCATACTGTTACCAAAAAGAAAGGAAGGAAGAAAAAAAAACGCTCTCATATGCCTCGTCCCTGATTGGTTGCAGATGAGAGTCTGAGCATCATGTCATAGGCTGGCTGCTACAGTAACCTATGGTCTGAAATACATCCCGACACTAGTTGCGGCAACGCAAAGTCTGTGATAGGCTACCAATGAACACAGAGGAAAGTCTGCGCATCATGTCATAGGCTGCTACAGTAACCTAATATAAATCCCAACACTACTTGCAGCAACGCAGTCTGTGATGATAGGCTAGCAATGAACACAGAGGATGACTTCAAATCACACACGAACGTCCTACAACAATCCTCGTATTTTCCCCCCGCCTTGTGTGATGATTAATGTCCGCAAATGCTATAGCAAGCAATCATTCTACACATCAAAGACATCAGTAATCATTAACTCTAGACACTGTCAGCCCCACACCTCTGTATAATGACACAGTGCCAAAAAACCTGGATCATTTACCTCTCAGCTCCGTTCTCACCGGCCGGCCTCCCTCCATGGCATCCCGGTGTAATGATAGCCCGGGACATTGGAGCCAGCGTTGCCAGATCTTGCGAGAAAAATAAGCAACCAGGTCTATGAAAACAAGCCCAAAAGAAGCGACTGACTAGGCCATACGGCTATTTGAAAATAGCCGATCATCTACAAGATCACAACAACGCGTAGCAATGCAACGCGTTGTGAGCTTGTAGATCTGCTATTTTCAACAACAAAAAAAGAAGGTAATTTTGGAATATTTTTGAAACATTTTAACATCACAAATCTTGTATGGGGGTCCCTGGCACAAACTATTTTCAGATGGGGGGGTGTCTGTGGACAATTAAATTAATTTGGGGGTCCTTAACATGAAAATGTGTGAGAACCACTGGTTTAAACAACATTAGGAAACAAGTCCAAATAAGCTACACTTTAGAACCAAGCCCAAAAAAAAAACGCAACCCGCAGCAATATTTACAAGCAACTTACCAGAAAAGAAGGCCCAAAGTCGCTTATAATAAGCAGACATGGCAACACTGATTAGGACCCAGCAGCGCCAGGCCGGGTGGGACAGAGGGGAGTTGGTGCAACAACAAAAAAAAAGTCAGCCGGTGTGGACTTTATGATAGAGATTAGAAAGGGTAGAAGTAGCCTTTTTCTTACCTTGCGATACAAATCCAGAGGGTGAATGTGGATAAAACGGTTGTTTGGGTGATGATTACACGTTTCCCTCCCTCCTCTCTCTCTTCCAACACAGCTCTCTCGCCCTCAATGAATGGAGAGAGGTGCCCCGTTAATAGCCTATAGGCTACAGCTGTGCAGCAAACACTTTCCCACAGCCTGTTTCCCAAACGACTTCATACCGTGGTATTATCACAAACTGAACGTCGTGGCGTTACAGAAGACCTGTTTTAATTTATATATCATAGCCTAAAAAATGAAATATAATTATTAATTAGTTATTAATTCATTCATGTATTTATTTCATTAGCCTACAATAAATCCTACATAAATACACAATGAGCTTAACTCATGTAGACCTGAGGCCGATTCTGAAAACGCCTTCTAAATCCTGACCTATAGGTTTTCTGAAAAACTTTCATTTTTATTCAAATAAATTACAAAAATGTATTTTGCTATATAGGCCTACTGTATACAGCAACAACTACACCAAAGGGGGTTCCAGGGTTGAACGGTATAGGCCTTTAGTAAGGTATTGGTGTTCCTGCATGTTCAACATTTTGAATGCATGACTGGAGCAAATAAAGTCCAGAGAATGATGATGCAACACAGTAAAATATACTGTGGGGGGGGGACGCCCACGTGTCAATCAGTTTCTCCCACCAAATTAATTATTTGCCCATGATATAAAACCTTGAATTTGACCATTGTGTGCGTGTGTGCGTGTGTGTGTGTGTGTGTGTGTGTGTGCGCGCGCGCGACCGCGTGGCCTGCAGGATTAAATGGCATTTTGTCTTCTTTCCTTTCCTTTCCTTTCATCATCAGCAAAATAAAGATTACAGAGGAGATTGTAAAAGCGTCTCTTTTTTAGAAGAGGAGAGCGAGGAGGGGATGATCTTCATTCCTCTAGCCCTTTGTGTGATGATATTGATGATGATGATGGCCAAGTGGACAGTTTGATTTTTGTAGTGGCGAGCTAGTTATAAAGAATCAATATTATATCAAGGGGGTAACTTTGGTGATAAAGGACTCCGGCCACTCCGGCTATTCATCATAAGTCTGTAGCAAGCAGATAGGTCAAAAGAAATTATATTGCTCTAAAGAGTGTGTCTTCTTATCTCTCTGTGCCAGGGGAGTGGAGGACACGCCGATCGATACAGTGGCTGATGCGGTATACTCCCTCCCTGCAATTATCAATAGGGGGCTGCATCTATTAATACCAGATAATAACACTCTTTTCGACATAACTTCTAGGGGATGATGGAAAGGAGAAAAAAAAGTTTGTTCATATTATATATAGGATGACATTGTTGTCAAGAAAAATGTCTCTCGCACATATAAGTGGACACACAGGGAAGTAGAGAAATCAGTGCAGTGGTTCTCAACCTGTGGGTCGGGATCCCCATGGGGGGTCCTCACGTGATTTTGGGGTCGGGGGGGTGGGGGGAACTTGTGAAGTGACAGTGAAGTGACAACTTAAGGACTTTTAAGACCTCAACATCAAAAAAAGGAAGAAAGGAAAAAGACCATTACTGCATCAAAAGTAATCAACAAAACTAAAAGCTGGTCAAACATTGGTCAAATTAATTGTCAAATAATATAAGAAAGAGGCAAATATTGTGAACATAGCTGATCTACAAGCTCACAACTGCAAGGGGCTGTGAGCTTGTAGATCTGCTATTTTCACAATATTTATCTGTGGAACGAGTCAAACTAGGTATAATGCCTCAACCCTATACAATTCCAAGTGCTTGTCAGGGTGGGGGGTCCCCAGTTCAAATATGATTGTTTTGGGGGGTCGCAGCCTGAAAAGGTTGAGAATCACTGATCTAGCCCACCAAAGGAAAACACGCACGCACACGCACGCGCGCGCGCGCACACACACACACACACACACACACACACACACACACACACACACACACACACACACACACACACACACACCGCTGTTGCTGAAGTGAGCCTATAGGGCAATCATCATGATTGGCTGTCGTATTGATTTGGGATTATGATCTTTTATGATTTTAATATGCAAGTCAACTTTATTGGTGGCATATCCGGGCAAAGATCTATAGGCCTAACTGCAAAAATATAGGCCTTACATTATTAGTACAGCAGAGTAAATGAAGGCCTGTTGGTGAAGGCCAAGATTGTCAGCCATGTTTGCAATATTCATGTCGAAATATGTGCTCTATCATCTAAGCCTGCACATATCTAATAGGAATTGTGGAATACGTGTTATTAAATATCATGAATTATATAATGACACAATGTAGCCTATATAGCTACTTTGCAACATAAAACGTAAGGTGTAAGAACAGGCTACACAAATTAGAATGATAATTTTTCTAATACAATTTAAATTAGAGTATAGGCTATAACATAGCCTAAACTCAAAATGATTACGTATTTTAGCCTATTTCTCTGCAGATGTGGGAAAATGACCCCCATGAATTCCTACACGCTGCCCAGCAACCTGCGATCCCCTGCATACAGGGACTATTGCAAAGGACAATAAGAGGCTATAGATAAAAATAAATAAATGCTTAGCTTACACGGTAGAAGCACACATTGCCATTCCTTATTAAAATAGCCTACATAATAAAAAAAAAAAAAAACGGCCATGAAATAGCCTATGCGTAACAGGCTAAAATAATATTGCGTTATTTTTTTTTGTATACATGCATGTTTATTAATTTGTGTAATAATATCGTTATAGGCTATTATCACATTAATTCCCAACGCTTACAACTAGACTAGGCCTAAGTGTTTTTTATAAACATTCGAGTAAGTCGGCAAAAATATTGCTTACTGTATAGCCTATTGCATTTTTTGTATTGTTTTGTCTGTGTCTATGTAGCCTATATCCTGTATTTTAAATTAAAACAAAAAACGATAAAAATTTGTTTTAAGAATAAATACAAAATATTGCTTTCTAAAAGGCTAAACTGTTATGCTATTCTCAAATTTATTTTATGTTATTATACGATCAAAAATAGGCTGCACCCGCAGTGCGCCGTGAGTTTAATCTCCCTCTTATCATCTGGTCGGTTATTCGGTTATGAGTGACTGACTTGTCAGTCAGTCGGATATGATGATCTGGTATCATGACAGAACATCATCTGGCTGCTCATAGACTACATGGCACTGAACAGTTACAGTGTGGTACATCCTAGTGGTCGCTGGACGCAATGGGCTGAACCTAACGCGTCGGGGTTTAACACACACACTAACACACACACACACACACACACACACACACACACACACACACACACACACACACACACACACACACACACACACACACACACAGAGCGCTAGTCCCACACACAGACACGGAGCCATACGAGGGCAGTAACCGCGGCTACATCTATCCTCACACCGACACACCGCTCCGGCTACAAGACGCCGACACAACTCCACAAGATCACCTCCGATCACCGCGATCCACCCGATATGAGCTTGAATGTCGAGCCGACGGAAGTAGACACGTGAAGCGCTCGTTCGGTGAAGAAGTCTAAGATGTTTTGGTAACCAAACTACAAAGAAAAAGGCGACTTTTTGGAGAGATCAGCGCCCCGAGGTGAACGACACACACGCAACCGCGAGCAAAACACCCACCGCGCAACGGAGGACGAACACATTACACTCCCATCTCTACTTTGGATCTTACTGTCACGTTAACACGCGTTCTTGTTGACAAAAAAGGACTATAATAAACCGGTTACCGGGCACCGACTTTTTCTCCGAAAGGGACGCGCAACAAAAAGTTGAAGAAGAGAAGAGCGGAACTCTTTAAACACTCACTGGGAAAACAATTTATTTACTATCCTGAGAAACTTTATGCGTCCGCCGCGTCCATCACACGCTCATCGGGTCCAAAACGGTGGCTGGCTGGTTTATTCACAAGAGATGTCCGTAAAAAGAGAACTTTTAAAGCTGTGACATTTTCTCTCTCAGGGACATTGTTATTATCACCTCAACCACATTCAGGAGGAGAGGAGGTGCTGCTGTTGCTGCGGCTTTTGGGACAAAAAAAGTTACCTAAATCATCAAGACAGAGAGAAAACAGGACAAACTGAGCCAAAAGAGAGAGAGAGAGAGAGGATCTCATTCTATGAAGAACTCCTCCAGCCTGCATGCTGCCACACAACAAGTTATGGTGTAAAAACAACAAAACGATCTGAATAACGATGGAAGGGCTACTATAGCCTAATAAAGCAACGCAACGATGACTCCTCAGCACTTGTGAAGAACCAGAGCTCCTCGTAAAAAGCAAAGGGGGGAGAAAAAAGCTGACCTTCCTTTGGCTGAAGACCCCCCTGAGTGCTGGGCGTAACGTGCGCTGCTTTGGTGCGTCGGGTCGGAGGAGGAGGAGGAGGTGGATGGTGAGAGAAAAGAGACAGACAGTCTGAGAGTGAAGCAGCTAATTGCTCAGTCCGTCCCTCATTACCATATCCTCTGGACCCCAGCCAATCCCCCCCTCTCTCTCACATCATGGTCCTCCTATTAATCGCGATGCATTATTCACTATCATAATTATATACCGACATGCGCAATCCACACAACAGCAACACCAGCTAATCTCCGTAATTTTTTCCCTTTTTTTTTCTCCCCCTCCTGTCCTTTTTTTTTTTTTTTTTTTCTGCTACCAGACTATTTGCGAACATTGTATTTTTTTTCATTCGCTGGCCGCTGATGTATGTGCAAAACGCAGCGTCTCGCAGCGCAGCAGCAGCAGCATCATGTCCCGACGCAAGCAGGCCAAGCCGCAACATCTCAAGTCGGACGAGGATCCCGCGCCACTAGCCGGGGGGGTGATCTCTGAAAACGGTGAGTGTTTTCCACAAACTCATACTTTATTTTTTTTGTTGTTTTTCTTCTTTTTTTTTAAAGATATTTTTTGGGGGGGCTTTCCTGCCTTTATTTATAGTGTATAGTGGAGATGGACAGGACACAGAGAGATATAGGCAGAGACATGGATAGTCGGGATCCGGACTCGAACCCGCGGTGCACTGTCAGGCTACTTTAGAGCCTATAGGTGCCCGGGACCGCCAAGCCATGGTCCGGGCCAAACTCACACTTTCTTTTATACGAAGCGAGTTGCCAATTAGACACATTCTTCTCTCTCTGCGAGGGCCTAGCATTTAGCCTACTTATAGGCGCAATGGCAGGGTGTTCTTTTGAGACATTTTGAACAGTTTTTGTTTTTATTATTATTATTGTTGCCTAGAATTCAGCATGATTCCACGAGGCACTAAAACTGTCACTCGGACTTTCCTGTCAGCGGATTGGCCTGGTCTAATTGCCAGATATTTTTAGTAGCCTATTTTCTATAAGGTTACTCTAAACACCGAAAGTTTAAAATGAATTCAATAATTAATTTAACTGGCAGTGGCAACTCGTCTGCACCTTTTCTCTATTTGCACTATATAGGCTGCATATTATAATGATAAAAGTATCTATATATACCTACAGCAGCCTACTGGTAGTCTATATAACTTTAATTGCCACTATACCGACATTTCAGTCAAAGCATTGAGGGCCTATTTATTTATTTCGGCATCATGGTTCAGCCGGGATGTCATTTCATATAGGCTACATCGGCATTCTTTTTCAAATGTATTTTCTTAGTATGGCTGTGCAGTCTTCTCTTGTGACTTTTACAAAACCACACACAGTCTACTACACGCACGCGCGCGCGCACGCACACACACACACACACACACACACACACACACACACACACACACACACACACACACACACACACACACACACACACACACACACACACACACACACATGCGTGTGCACGAATAATACACAGCCACACACGCATGCACGCCCGTGTGCACGCACGCGCGCGCGCGCGCACACACACACACACACACACACACACACACACACACACACACACACACACACACACACACGCACACACACTATTTGAAAACTTGGAAACAATATTTGATATTATTTCAAACGAAAAGAATCAACATTCTTATTCATCAGCTGTGAATCAATTTATCAAGTTGGATTTATTTACATAAATTGTAGGTGAAGGACATTTAATCTATTTATGTTTTGGTTTTGTCCAACTTTGCTTGTTTTGCTGTCTTTGGGGGTATTCTCCTTCAGGTCCAACCATGTTTTGTTATGGAAATCTTTTTTGTTTATTCCCGCACATACATTTGTCACACTTGGTTTGTTCTGTTTTACCCTCAACATCTACAAGATCAGTTGACAGGGTTTTGTCCCAGCAACGTGTATAGAGCTGATCCTTTTTAATTCGCTGCTGAGCCTTTTTGCTTATAAAATGTTAATTATTACTAAAGCTATTAGTTTTTTTCCAAGGTAAAACCTTTAGAGGTATACAGGCTATAGCAACCCATCTTCATCCTTCTTGATGTGTGGAAGAAAAATTGCAGAACCCTTGGTTTTCAAGATATTTATAACAAGTAGGCCTATTATAATGAATGGAGAAATTTGATTTGATATATATAAATATTTTCTAATCGTAATTTCCTAAATATTTTGTCCTTTTTGTAACTCTTAAAAACACAAACAATACTACATTTTTGAAATAATTTTCTTCCTGATTTTGTTCAATTACATTTTCTGTATGTCCCTTATTGTGTTTTGTAATTTTAGTTAAAACGTTATATGACAAACAAAACATGTCAAGAATAGTGTTCTGAAAAAAGCAAGCATCCTTTTCTCCCTTTCTCTCTTTGCTAAATTGAGAAGTCCTGTACAGTGCATAGTGTTTGTCAGCATCCCTTATTGAGTAGCCGTAAAGCTTACGTGGTCTCTCCAACAAATCACTGTCATGATATTTTTGCAGTGGTGGTCCAACTCTGGCCAGTGCACACAACCTCTTTGTGGAGGATTCTTTAGAAACGCATGATGTAATCTCCAGGGAGTCGTTCTTCTTTGCATGAGGAAATGTTGGTGTGTGAGGACGAATCAGATTGATGATATTTGCCTTCCTCCTATGCAGTAATTTTTTTACGTTATTGGAACTATTGTAGTGAAGCAGACTACATTGTAGTGAAGCAGAGTACATGTCCAGTGTACACTGTACGTACTGTACATGTGTTCTCTGTTTGAATGCTGAGGCACACACACACACACACATGCGTGTGCACGAATAATACACAGCCACACACGCATGCACGCCCGTGTGCACGCATGCATTTCAAACTTCTCATTTCGTGTTCATCGAAGGAGCAGTGCCTCGGGTCATTTTCCTGTGATATTCTGATATTTATTTCAGGGTTCTGTTTTTGGCCTTCCATATTTGTTTTGATATTTCATATTGAAACAATTGACACGTTTTTTTACACATACACGTTTTTGTCATTGTATTCATGAGGAATCAGCTGCTTTTCTTGGTCATTCATTGATCTTCCACTGAGCGCATCTGCATCATTCACATATATATATTTTGCTCATTAAAAGTGCATGCAGCTACACATCCATTTGTAATGAACACACATGCAAACGTATTTGCGCGCACACACACACACACACACACACACACACACACACACACACACACACACACACACACACACACACACACACACACACACACACACACACACACACACACACACGCACATGCATGCATGCATGCATGCAAAAGCACACTCACACACGCGTACCACAGATGACTGTGGTGTGAGAACTGCCTATGTCATTCGGTTCAGCATTCTGAGTTGATGTGGAGCGTTAAGGATAGTGCTTGCCTATCCTTGTTTGAGGAGGAGACTGGCTCGCTTGTTTTCTGGACAGACGCTGGAGTGAAACAATCCCAAGCCTTCCACAGAGGACAGTAAGCCCATACAGGCCACATAAACAAATACAATCTTTCATCCAAAAAAGCTACCTTACCGATGTGCTATAGAGATGTCAGTCCAAGCACATCGTTTCAATATGATCACATCCTCTCGCTGCCCGTTGATGTTTTCCAGCTCGTGTCAACACTATTGATTACCTTCCTTGACAAACCGCTGCGTTATTATGTCGAAGGAATTCAAAAGATCTAGTTGTCTTTCAGGCCATGGGCCTGGTATCTAATATGCCGGACGGCGTAAACCACACCATTGTGAATCAGAGAGGAGACAATGCAAAGTATCTGGATACCTCAGTGTTAATTTATCCATGTGTAACTCTGAGAGTGTACGCATTTAACCAAATGGGCCCTTATGGGTCCATTTGTTTACATGTGTACACTTTCAGTGTTAAATGAGCACTGAGGGTTTTTCTGCGTATCTGGATATACTCGCATTGTTTGAGCTGCGTTCTGTACCACTCACTTGTATGCACATTTTTAAATCTGAGGCTGCAGGTACAATGTTGTCGCTAAGAGCGACAGCGTCAGCTTCACCACGCTTCCTGTGTTCATTCAGGATTGATATAGTTATTTGGAAATCTGATTTGACCTTTTCTCTTTCTTCGTACGTGGACCCTTTGTGAACAGGCCACATTGTCAGTCCAGTGCGGCAAATTAGGACTCTTTTGTGCCGTGTGTCCCTGAAAAGATGAAATGGCGTGAAGTGCCAACAAGCCTGCGTCCGGCACGCCCCCTCCACCCAGCCCCCCACCACCATCCTGTGTGTGTCCTCCCCCCCCCCCCCCAGGCCTCCCTGCCACTTGCCCTGAGGGTGGCTGGTTAGGAGTGCTTTGATAGAGCTCGCTGACTTAACCTCTGCCTAGTCCGGTCTGCCAGGTCCCGCCTGTACATGTCAAGCTCATAGTACAATTAGAACATCTGTGCCATTGACCTTGGCAGCGCAGCTTAGCCGTGTCCTAGAAAGTGTTAACAGCGATGAAGCTTTCATCTCGCCGCCCGCTTCCTCTGTGTCTGGTCTCTTTGAGCCCCCGACCCCAGGGGTGGAGGGGGGGGGGGGGTGTGATGGGGGAAGGGGGGGACACCCCATGCATAGGCCTTACGTGTTCTCACTTAAATTGCCACGGCGCGCATGTGCACAGGAGGCAGATGATGCGATCGCCGCTTCTACTTTTTTAGAAATGGTAGAGAGGGCATCTGAAGAATTTTGAAAGCGAAAGATCTTTCTTACACAATGTACCGCAGCTAAACGACTTAAGTGAAACTGTTTCGTCTGCTGACATGTGTTCTTGAAATGTTTGCGAGAACGTGTCAGGGTTTTGTGGCAGGAATGGATGGGCTCACAAGGAACAAAACAGAGATATACTATAGTGAGAATGTCCTAACTAGCAGTGACAGTGTGGCTGTTCCCCACTTCCCCTCCAGTGGGCCTTTGTTTGGCTTTTGTTTTAATCCTCTCTCACCATTTGGTGGAGGCCCCGGGACCACCCACGTAGCTATGCCAAAGATGTCTTCAAGAAGGCACTCAAATATGGCTGTCTCTTAATTACTGCTCTGCACTCAAAACACACCACGAACAAGATGATGTCTCTGATTGAGAGAAGAGAACGAGACAGAGAGAGAGAGAGAGAGAGAGACAGAGAGAGAGAGAGAGAGAGAGAGAGAGAGAGAGAGAGAGAGACATAGAGACGGGGGGTGCAAATATACTTTTCAAAATGTGTACAATTGTATAGAAGGGTTTCACACCCATACTTTGCTAGCCAAATGTTATACATCTAGTGTTTGTGTTTGTGATGTATGGAAAATATATGTTTTGCAATGTAAATAGGCAGAATCTGTCTTTTTAGATGGTTAAAGGCAGACACAGCCAAAACAGAAACAACTTGCTCAGTTACAGCATCCCACTTTGAGAGAGAGAGAGAGAGAGAGAGAGAGAGAGAGAGAGAGAGAGAGAGAGAGAGAGAGAGTGACACGGAGGAGAAGACTTTGCCATGTTGATGTGTGACACAGTCATCTGGACAGAGCGCCGTCATTGAATACTGTATTGCGAACGCTTACACAAACAAATCGTTAATGTTTTGGCTGCTGCACATCTGCACGCGGCGACAAAGGCCTCTCTGTCAGTGCAGATATTACTGTACCACTCTCTGCATCGGGGGACTGACCAGCCCCGGGCTTTGGAGACAGACAACAACCGTGCCGAGGGGGGAGGGTCACTCCTCCTCTGCAGGTGTGAAGATACGTTACTGTGTGGTGATAGAAGGCTGGCATACCACACTGACTTATCAGAAAGTCTGTCTATTGTACAATTAAACTGTGTCACTGTGGTTTAGTCGCTTGTCACCAAGGAAGGAATCTGTTATTTAGAAAAATACATTGCAAAAGAAAGCATATATAGGTAGGCTTTATGCAGATAACAACTTGGGAGGGATAAGATAGCTATGGGGGAAAAAAATTATGCAATGGAAAACAGTAATTGGTACAGGAATTCCAGCATTGTTGAATCCAGCTGGTCTCCTTATTTGCCCTACTCCTTAACCTATAATGATTCATCTGTTTTTTGAATTGTTCGAAGCTATCTTTAAATGCTCGAAAATAATTTGTTTTAATAGGCAGAGGAAGGTTTTGGATGGATGAAGAATGTTGTTGTTCCTACTACCTAAGTGTACTGTACATAAATCAACATACATTATAACAACAATATCCTGATATTTCATCATCCAAACCTGGTTTGAAACTACAACAGATACACATTTCCTACAAATGACTGGCATGTCTTTTATTTAGTGAGATAAATACCGGCCTCACCTTTTGCTTGTTTTCTGTTTGCATGTAAATGTTTTGTTACTGTCATCAATGTGTGTGTGTGTGTGTGTGTGTGTGTGTGTGTGTGTGTGTGTGTGTGTGTGTGTGTGTGTGTGTGTGTGTGTGTGTGTGTGTGTGTGTGTGTGTGTGTGTGTGTGTGTGTACGTGTGTACGTGTGTACGTGTGTCCTGTAAGTGAATCTGGAAATTGTTAAGAATGGAGAATTTGTAATTGCTCAGTGCTTCGCTCAATGCACGGCTCTGTGGCTTTCACAGAATCAGTGGAAGGCATGAATACCTCATCTGATATAATATGTCAGATTAGCGGTTTCAGTTAGCATGCCAAAGATTGCTGAGCAAGATAGCGGATACATGGATTCAAAAGTCCACAATCCCCCTATTGATTGTGTTGAGCGTCATATTTGCATCTGAGTAAAGGAAGACTCTTAAAGGAATGAAAAACGGATTGGATTTTTTTATGCCTTTGTTTCTCATGCTGTGGCAGAATCAATACCACCTCCACACACTCTCTCCTATGTCCTCCCTCCCCACACACACACACACACACACACACACACACACACACACACACACACACACACACACACACTCACACTCACACTCACACTCACACTCACACTCACACTCACACTCACACTCACACTCACACTCACACTCTCACACACACACACACACACACACACACACACACACACACACACACACACACACACACACATATATGGGCACGTACTGTACACACACACACACACACACACACACACACACACACACACACACACACACACACACACACACACACACACACACACACACGCACACACTCTCAGCAAACACAATGTTGCCTTCAGATAGATCTTAAGCAGTCAAGTATGTCACTATGTTTTATCTATGAATGAAAATGGTAACTTCATTATTTGAAATTGTGATGTCGCAAGCATTTGTGGTCGTTTGACGTAAAACCTGATACAATTTTGTGATGTGCAAACTCTTGCTAGAAGACAATGTTGAAATTCAATCTCTGATTTATTCAGTGCACATAGTCCAAAGAATCAAATCACTGCAGTAGCCTGGCTTATAGATTCCTAATGTCTGGTAAAGTGATTCTTGTGATGCAACCAAACTTGCTTTCTTTAACATAATATTTTTAAATGCAAATTCCTTTTAATATAGATTTTTTTTAAATACATTTTTGATATAGTTGTTTTTAACCATTGTGGAATTAAATTAATCTCTGTATTGAATTAATAAAATGATATAACAATTTGTCTTATTCATCAATTAAATAAATGCAGGAAAGAAATCTCTGCAATCCCTTGAATATTCTTATAATTTAAGATAATATTTCATATTGATAATTGCCGTTTATAAATGTATTTCAGACAAAACAAAACAAAATTATTCCAACATACATAATACATCTGCCCTTTGATAAGATTTAGGAAATTATAATATTGTGTAAAAGGACATTGGGTATTTGCAAATATCTGTGTTTGCGTACGTGGGCATTTTTTTATTTGTGATTGTGTGCGTGCTTGTGCCTGTGGGCACAATTGTGTTTAAAAGCCTCCATATATTGGTGTGTGTGTGTGTGTGTGTGTGTGTGTGTGTGTGTGTGTGTGTGTGTGTGTGTGTGTGTGTGTGTGTGTGTGTGTGTGTGTGTGTGTGTGTGTGTGTGTGTGTGTGTGTGTGTGTGTGTGTGTGTGTGGGATACGTGCATGTAAGCATGCGTGTGTGTGCTTGCGTGTGTGTGTGTGTGGGCGGGCGTGTGCGTGCGCATGAGAGAGAAAGGGGTCATAGGCATGCAACGGCTCCCACTTGTAAAGCTAATTGTATGAATGAATAAAAAGAGATTGACAGTAATACCATTCTAATAAGTAATCAGCTCAACGCAGTGCCTAGTCATTTGTGTTGACCTTTCAACCCCCAATTATGGAAATGAGTCCTTCTGTCCGCTGCTTGGCTAAGGAGATTTTTAGCCTGCTGTCACGTGTCACTGCCTTTCCCAATCACTTGCTCCTTTCCATGTGTTTGTTTTGGTCTGGACTTGATCTGCGTTTTTCGGAGATGTGGCTTTGGTGTGAGCTCAAAAAGAAACATGCCAGGTATTTTCTTATGATATCTCTTCTTTATTAGATTGCAATTCATATAGAGTGAGTATACTGGCAGGAGAGTAGAAGGGAGGTATGCAATATAAGTCATGAGCTCAGTTGAGTCATATTTTTATTTGTTGTTATTAGTGTTGCATTTTTATATTTTAAGTCAATTTGGTTGACTCCGTGAAGAGACACTTTTAATAATTCCATCCAGGTATCTTATCTTATCAACCAGTTCCCTGCGGCGACACTGGGATGATAATAAGACCTTTCAGAAGCCTTGCAGTGTGGATTAGTCATTACGGTTATCCCACCGTTGCCCAAAAACTACAGGAGTGATACATTTCAGCCCTAAAAACTCCCACCATATATTGACTTGATCTCACTCTGTCCTGCATTGCAGGGAGCTCACTTTCTGGTATTGTAATATGTTTCATGTTGAGTGAACAATTGGTGTAAATGCTACACATTTTAAAAACATTGATATGGGTATCTCTTATCTCTGTATTTGAACATTATTTTGAATTTTTATTGTACTTCAGACCTGTCACAATTATTAGAATATTTGCACTGTCTTATAATTTGTGAAGTCAGTGCTTAGGTGATTATACCAAGACAATTTAAGCCACATGAGGACAAAATGATTAATGGGCACTGAACGGCAGGTCCGTTTACTTGTCAGTCAGCAGAATGTGTCTTTTACGCAGATTTGTAGGCTTGAGTAGAGAATGTTTCTTATTTGAAAATAAGGATGAGGTCAGCTCATTTGTTAACAAGTTTCACCTTGTTGAGGTGTATTCTACTATACTGCATTCAGCAGTTTTGGTGTGTGTTAATTATCTAATAATTATATTTTGTATTTGGTGAATCACACCTACAGCATATCTGTGACTGAAATTAAACACGTAGTAGAGGTTAATGTACTCTATGATTATATGATTAGTGTTTAAATAAAAGACAAGGAAAATATAAATTTAAATTTAGCTGTGGGTGGAAATCTAATAAATTCTTTAAATTAACCCATTAATTCACCAGGAAAGAGTGCTTCATGTCTTAATACCCTATAATTACTGACATACACATTTCAAAGGATATTTCACACGTTCGTATGGCGTACTTTTTTTATTTTCTGGTGATGTTTCTGCTCTTTTTTTAAACATCTAAGGCAAACACTTGAAAGCAAGTGCACGGCGTGAAAAAAAGAAGAGAAGAAATGAGCGTGGTTGTGTTACATTTTTTTCTCCTCAAATTACTAGCCTATGAACGTTAGTTCAACAGGAGGCAGCATCTGAAGTAAAGCATTTGTTTGTTGTAAGAACCCAGCCGACTCCCACTGCTGTGGAGCTGATTGAACACACTTCCTACATCTACTGAGAGGCTCACATGTATATGTGGCCACACACACACACACACACACACACACACACACACACACACACACACACACACACACACACACACACACACACACACACACACACACACACACACACACACACACACACACACACACACACACACACTAATGTAGACGGTTGAACACAAAATAAAATAAACATACAAGGAGGGAGGCTGTGTTTTCATGGTTTTGATCAGGTGTGAATTAGCTCCATGTTTCGGGGAACATGCCGGCGTCGTTGGCACTTGATGGCAACATGCGGAAGAGGAAGTGGCTTCCTACGACTGTGATTAAACATGTGTAACTAATCAGGGACATTGCTGCCATGGCACTAGCATGTAATTTGTTGAGTCTTATTTCAGAGAGCACCAGAGAGAGATGGGGGGTGGAGGGGGGGGGGGGCACGAGAGGTAGAGAAAAAAGGGGAAGGAAGCAAGACAGACAGACAGACAGACAGACAGACAGAGTATTTCCTTAATAATTTGTTGTATATCAAATAGCATAAATAGCTGACCTAAAGGGATTGGACCTTGTAGATTATTGACTATTTTTGCAGAATGTTGGTCTATTATGACATGCCCAGAATAGGGAAGTTACGGTTTTGTCATTAGATTTTGTTTTATTTTATTTCAAATATCAATTACATTCTGGATATTTTGGTTACACAAATACATGCATACGTGATGGAATTCTTGCTGCATTCTGTAGGAAATGTATAACAGTACTACAATTGTAATGACAATGTTGTTGTTTTTTTCTTTAGTTTTTTTGCAATGGAGTATTTCAACAATTTCATGGAGAACCTGGTTGGAAGGGAAACAGTTTTTATTCCCTTGTTTAGATCGAGGGCTAAGGTATCACTTTAGCAATGCTAAATGCAGAGGCTTTGGCATTTGAAATTCAGGTGGAAATGACTGGGCTTGATAGCAGAGGAGAATCCTAATGGGGCCATCAAAGACCTGATTTGTACCCAACAGATGAGGCAGCTGTGAATTGTATGAAATATTGGAAATCAATAGCTTCTATGGAATTTCATTAAGCGGCAGTATCCACAATTGATAGGCCCTCATAATTTGATGGATTGCACAAAGAAAATTATTAGCTAGCTCTATGGAGAGGGTGAGAATGCGCAAAACTGGGTCTTGAGAATTGGTGAACTAGGGCAATTTGTTCAGAGTAAAAAAGAAAAAAAAGTATATTGATTTTGCTTATGTTAAAAGAGAGGGGGGAAAAACCGAGGTCTAAGTCTTTGCAGTACTATTCTGCAAAATATGTGTGGATTCTCTATTGATTATTTATTCATTAATCTCCCCATTCCCTCTCTTCATGACTCTGTCTCTCACTGTCCTCTTCCACTCCTTCCATTCCTCCTCAGCCCGCGGTGATGTGGTGGTGGATGACGCCGACAGTGGGAATGAGAGCCGCAGCGGCAGTGAGGAGACCCACGTGTGTGAGAAGTGTTGTGCTGAATTCTTCAAGTGGTCAGACTTCTGTGAACATTTAAAGAGCTGCACCAAAAACCCACTGGTGCTTATAGTGAATGAGAACGAAGGCACGCCCGACCCCTCCCAGGAGTACCCCACGGAGCCCTCCCCTGTACCCAGTTGCCCCAGTGACCAGGCGGACAGCGAGGACCCCGGAGAGGGCAGCCACAGCCCTGCCGGCGTAGGGGATGAGGTCCCGGAGATGATGACCACCCTGGAGGGGGTCGGAGCCCTGGAGAAGGACGATGAGCCGATGGAGCTGGAGTTGTCTCCTGAAAAGGCCCCGGACCAGGAGGAGAGGGATGTGGCTTCCCCCGAGCTGGACCCCTCCCTACCTCAGCTCAGCGACCCTGCCCCCTCCTCTGTCGCGAGCTACACCATGCCAAGCACCAACGTCACCCTGGAGACGCTCCACGGCACTCGCGTGGCGGTGGCCCAGTTCTCCCAGAGCGTGAGGGCGGCCGCGGCCGCCGCGGCGGGCAGCGGGGTCTCGACCATGGCCATTCCCATGATCCTGGACCAGCTCATGGCCCTCCAGCAGCAGCAGATACACCAGCTGCAATTGATCGAACAGATCCGCAGTCAAGTGGCCCTGATGAACAGGCAGCCCGCCTCGCAGCCTGCTCTCAACCACCACGCCCACCACGGCCCCGCCACTGGCTCCCAGGGGAACGCCTCCTCCTGTGGGCCCCCGGTACCCGGCCAGCTTCATCAGCTACACAACTTCATCGCTCCCCCTGTCCATCAGCTGCCCATTAGGTTGCCGGCCACACTCAACGGTCAAGGCCACTCACCTCTGACCTCAGCAATAGACAGGCCTCTCTCCCACACGCCACAAAGCAGCAGTCAGCCCCCCAGCTCCTCAATGCCCAACACAACCTCAGCTAGTTCCGCCTTCCCCCCACACGGCGGCAGCGGCCTGTCGTCTCTGCTGCCGCCCTGCACGTCCTCGGCCGGAAACAACGGCAGCAACAACAGCAGCAGTACCTGCAGCATAACAGGGGGAGGCGGTGGATTCAGCAGCGGCTCGGCCCTTCCCAGGAACTCCACCACACCTCCGTCACTAAGCCACAGCAGCCTCCTGAGCTCCGCCTCCAGTCTACCACTGATACCTCACAGCTCCTCTAGCAGCGTCATCTTCCCCAACCCGCTGGCCAGCATCGCAGCCACGGCCAACGCACTCGACCCCCTGGCGGCGCTGATGAGGCACCGCAAAGGGAAGCCGCCGAACGTGTCTGTGTTTGATACCAAGCCCAGCTCCGAGGACCCCTTCTTCAAGCATAAGTGTCGCTTCTGTGCCAAGGTGTTTGGCAGCGACAGCGCCCTACAGATCCACCTACGCTCCCACACTGGGGAGAGGCCCTTCAAGTGCAACATATGTGGCAACCGTTTCTCCACCAAGGGCAACCTGAAGGTCCACTTCCAGAGGCACAAAGAGAAATACCCACATATTCAGATGAACCCCTACCCGGTGCCGGAGTATCTGGATAATGTGCCCACCAGCTCCGGCATCCCATATGGCATGACCTTTCCCCCAGAGAAGCCTGTGACCACGTGGCTCGATAGCAAACCTGTCCTCCCTACCGTGCCCACCTCCATGGGGCTGCAGCTCCTTCCCACTCTGCCGAGCATGATGGGAGGTTTCGGGGACTCCCCGTGCCCCACCCCACTCAACCAATCCCCTCAGAGGCCGTCCCCGCCCTCAAGCGAGTGCGGAACTCTGTCCCCGAACATCCTCAGTGACTCTGCTAGGACCACCATGTCCCCCTCCCCGATACTAAACCTAGGAAGTGATGCTCCGCCGCTTCTGAAGCTCGAGGGCATCCATCTGCCCCCGAACTGCTCCACAAGGCCAGGGGAGAACACCTCCACCACCACCTCCACCACAGTAACCCAAGTCCAGGTCCTCTCCACCACTGTCACCTCCACCATGTCAACGAGCAGCAGCCAGGCCACAGAGCCCATCACTGCCCCCAGTAGTGCCACCTCCCACTCCATCCTGCCCATGCTGTCGGATCAGTTCAAGGCCAAGTTCCCCTTCGGAGGTCTCCTCGACTCTATGCAAACTTCAGAGACGTCAAAGCTGCAGCAGCTGGTGGAGAACATTGACAAGAAGATGACGGACCCCAACCAGTGTGTCATCTGCCACCGTGTCCTGAGCTGCCAGAGTGCGCTGAAGATGCACTACCGAATCCATACTGGCGAGAGGCCCTTCAAATGCAAGATATGTGGACGAGCGTTTACCACCAAGGGGAACCTGAAGACGCATTTCGGCGTGCACCGCTCCAAACCCCCACTCCGCGTCCAGCACTCCTGCCCCATCTGCCAGAAGAAGTTCACCAACGCCGTGGTGCTGCAGCAGCACATCCGCATGCACATGGGCGGGCAGATCCCCAACACGCCGCTGCCCGAGAGCCTCCAGGACATCGACGCGGACCTCTCCTTCGACGAGAAGAGCTTGGACGCCATGAGCAGCTACGACGACGACTTCCTGGACGAGATGGAGCAGGCCATGGAGGACGAGGCCGACCGGACGGAGGCCGAGATGGACCGGTCGAAACCCCTCCAGCCCTACTCGCCGGGGAGCTCCCCGCCCACCTCCGTGATCTCCAGCATCGCCGCTCTGGAGAACCAGATGAAGCTGATCGACTCCGCCGCCGGCATCTCCCGTCCGTTCGGCCCGAGGCCCATGCAGAACGGCAGCGGGTTCGGAGGGGAGAGCGACTTCTTTAACAATGACTCCCTGTCGCTGATGGGAGACAATGAGGTTCACAGCCTGGGAAGCCCGGCCCTGTCCGAGTCCTCTGGTTCCCTGCAGCACTTATCCCCCACGCACAGCCACTCCGAGAGCCACCGGTCCAAGTCCCCCGCCACACTCATCCTCAACAACAACAACAGCAGCAGCAGTGGCAATGGCATGGCAGCAGAGGAAGGACAGGAGAACAATGTGGCCGGCTTGGCAACGGTGAAGTCTGAGAAATCAGAGACTCCGTCCCCACTTCCTGCATCTGAAGGCAATGGGGCCCTCGACCTGACCGCCACTCAGCCTGGCAGGCACTTCATCAAGGAGGAGAGCCACTTCAACATGCTTTTCCTGAATAGAGACAGAGGTATGTGCAAAATCAACGAGCCTTTTGACTCCTTTTGAAATCCCACAATTTCAAATCAAATGTTTTTATTCAATTATGAACTTATACTTTGTTTTGGGTGACCACAAGATAAATGGCTTTAAGTGTAATTATTTTTATACATACAAGCCAGCTCCAGTTTGGACTTTTAGGTGAATTATAGAAAGCATTTCAAAATTCTAAATCAGCATTTAACTAATTTATGACTGAAATCAGATAAGTGTCACGTTGTGGTCACATTTAAGCTGTGTCCATTACGCCTTCGTTCTCTGTCACTGAACTACGCCTCACCTCTTTTCCTCCAGGACTGAGCACGCCCAGTTTGGCCAGCACCGCATCGAACATGATCAAAATGGAAATGAACGGCCACGGCAAATCTGTGTCCCTGAGTGACAACCACAACCACAACCACAACCACCACCACAACCACCACAACCACCACAACCACCACAACCACCACCACCTGCCTGTAGGCGTCCAGGTGCCCGCCGCTGCCCCGCAGACCACTATGAGTGCCAGCATCACCCCTATGCTGGCTCCCCCGCCTCCACGCCGCACGCCCAAGCAACACAACTGCCACAACTGTGGGAAGAACTTCTCCTCGGCCAGCGCCCTGCAGATTCACGAGCGCACGCACACGGGGGAGAAACCCTTTGGCTGTTCCATTTGCGGAAGGGCTTTCACCACTAAAGGAAACCTGAAGGTAGGCTGTTTTGTACCGAAAGAAAACATATAAATATACCAATAATACCCTTAACGGGAGTAAATTATATGTACAAGGAAAGATCAGAAGAAAATGTGTTGTTATTATTGACTAAAGGCACTATATTATGAATCTATTTTAAAGGAAACATCAATTTTTTATTCAGTTCAATTGAAAGAATTACAATTAATTAACAAAAAATATAAAACATAATGCCTATTTTATACTTCGCATATTCAAAAATAGCACACAATGCATCACAATATGACACGTTGTGAGCTGGTACTGTAGATCTGCTGTTTTCGACAAATTATGAAGAATTGTGGGAAATTATCCTGAGGATTCTGTCTGTTTGATTTGCTGCACTCTGTAGGTCCACATGGGCACGCACATGTGGAACAACGCTCCGGCGCGGCGGGGTCGCCGTCTCTCCGTGGAGAACCCCATGGCTCTGCTGGGCGGGGACGCCATGAAGTTCAGCGAGATGTTCCAGAAGGACCTGGCGGCCCGGGCCATGAACGTCGACCCGGGCTTCTGGAACCAGTACGCGGCCGCCATCACCAACGGCCTGGCCATGAAGAACAACGAGATCTCCGTGATCCAGAACGGTGGCATCACCCAGCTGCCCGTCAGCCTGGGTGGGCCGGGGATCACGTCGCTGGGAGCCATGCCCGGAGGAGGTATGGACCGCATGCACACCGGCGGCAGCCCTCCCATGACCGGCCTGGAGAAGGCCGGCCTGGAGGTTAGCGCCGGCCGCCCCTTCTCCAGATTCATGGAGGAGAACAAAGAGATCGGGATCAATTAAAAAAAGAAAAACTCATGTATGGGCGGAAGGTATAGACTTTGACAAAGACTAAAAGTCTTTGTGATAAGAAAAAGAAACTGCTAATCCAGTTTGATCTCATACGTACTATATTATGTACAGATGAATATTTTTTGTTTGGTTTTGGAAATATAGTATTTAGTATTGATTAGAGGTCTTTGCCTTTAACCCATTACCCCCCCCCCTCCCTCCTCCTTGATATTTCGCTCATACGAAGAATACTTTGTCTCTTGTTTGAGAATACGTCGTCTTGCAAGATTTGCATGGTACTTATTGGTTTCTATCAGTACGTTTGACTGCTTTTATGAATTTCTTTTCAAAACAACTAGTATCCTGTCTCATTTGTGATGGACGGAGCCTCATTATTTGAAATGGACTGAAACAGAAGGACAGAGGTAAAAGACTGGTTAGCCTTTTGTTGGTCAATGCGGTTTAAAAGCCCCGTTGACGCTTCGTTGCGTGCGGCTGTCGCGCAACCGGAAATAGCCGATCTACAAGCTCACAACGTGTCGCAGTGCGACACGTTGTGATCATGTAGATCGGCTATTATCGGTGAGCGACAACCGGCGTGCAGCTAAGTATAAAACAGGCGTGAGATTGCTCTTACATAAAACGGCCGGGGATAGACTGAACTATAGTGTGTCTGTGCTCGCTCTGATTTCTTTTTTTCTCTTGAAGTAGAAAACTTGAAAAAAAAAATGAAAAAAAAATGTTTGAACTATTTTAATCTTTACATTTAGTCTCCCAGCATTGTCTTATAATATCGTCCTGTGTCTTTAGTATTTATGATATTGACAAAAAATAAGCGGGTATACGGAAATATATTTAATGGCCCAAGCATTTTATTGATCCCTTTCTTTTCTAAACTGCAGGCTTCACTTATGAATATCTCTTTCAATAAAGACAATGTGTCCTTTCTGTTGAACAACAAAGGAAAAATGGTGAAGTTTTATTTGGATATCTAGGAGATAATGTGTAACGGTACAGTGAAGAGGCTGAGATATCCGAAGCTGCTATGACCACAAACCCTGCTTTTAACCTTTGTAAAAAGAAAAACAAACGGGAAAAAAAAGATATCCTTTGGAAGAAATATCTATGTATAGAAATACAGACAAATCTAAAAACAGGTATGCATATTTTGTATCACATGAAAATAGACATCATGAGTTGAGAGTATTTGTCATGTTTGTGAATGCACTTTTTAAAAACACGACGTTTTGTCTGTGAGTTACCGTTAACCTTTTGACTGAGCTTATCTATCACGTGTTGTTTTGATTGTTTTCAGCGTACCACTCCTACAATTTGCAGAGTCGGCTCTGTTAGGACATGTGTGCTGCTCGTCAGAGCACCACCTCATCCACTCAATCAAAATCTTCTCAAATAAAAAAAACAAAAGAGAACAGGACTCGTGTTTGGTCTCCTTAACTGCACATCTTTTTTCTTCAACACCCCCCCTGTGCCCCCTTTTCCTTCTTACAGTAGCCTACATTTAGGTCACTGACTGAAATATTGCATTGCCTTTTCCTCACACTTGTTAATTCTCTTAATAGTTTTTGAGCAACGCTAGTATAACTATAAAAATATTTTAGCTGTTAATACTGCTAGGAATTTTACATTCAGAAAGTTGCCTTAACATAAATTGTAATGTTAAGATGTACAGTAGTTTAAAAAAAAGAAGAGAGGGAGACATAGAAAGACAGTATACCATCAAGATGTCATAGTTGCATTTATGTGGTTTCTGGTTTGAAAGGTAAGATAACAGAAATAGTAATTTTACTAATTTTTTGCTATATATTTTTTAATTGTGCATCATGTTTAAGGTATAATGTGTATTAATGTCTAAAT
>NC_137605.1:45389585-45397085 GCF_963280865.1 Gymnoscopelus braueri
AATGTGTGAACATCTTTGAATATATTTTGTGTATATTTTTGAAAGCGAACATCTTTAACTCAAATCTTTGCTTCTGGGGGTCCCTGGAACAAAATGTTTTGAGCTGGGGGTCCGCGGCCAAATACATATCGTTCTGGGGGTCCTTGACATGAATAAGTTTAAGAACTACTGATATAGAAACATACGTTTTTCAGAAAAAGGTTAGGATTTAGAAAACATTTTTGGGTCGGCCTCGGGTCTTAATGGGTTAAAATAATTAACATTGAGGCTGTTACAGTGCAGATTGGAGCCCCAGCCCCGGAGATAAAAGATGTATCAAATGGGTGGGGGGTCTGCGGCCTAATGCATTATCAAACTGGGGGGGTCCATGAGATGAAAAAGGTTGGGGAAACAGAGCACGGCACACCTGGTATAGTTGCCATTTTCTGTGGATGACAGGGAGATACACTGGAAACTCTGAATCCCCTGTCCGGCTGGAATTCCCCTCTGAAGGCCAGGAGGCATGCCTATACAGTACACCTAGCGCCCGGCTGGCCGCTTGGCTACTTGCAGCAAGTGTTCATTTTCATGCTGGCCTCCGAGATGACAAAGTTATGCACTCCAGATCCCCTGGAATAGGATTGTGTGGTTTACAAATTCAAATTCTTTCCTGTGTGGATTGTTAAGAGTCGCTGGAGCGCGGTGCACTTTAGCCTCGTGAACACTGTGATGCATTAGCGGTTGGATACTTTAACAGATCAACGGTTCTGTGTCGCTCAACAAACTATTATGTGCTGTAGGTGTTCGTGGGCTTGTTTCCCCATGAGAAACAAAATTAAAAGTTTGTTTTGAATGGAATTCTAATGTAACCAGTGACCGTAACTCACTAACAGAGTACATGCAGTCATTAAAATCTGAAAAGTTGTGAGAAATGCATTGATTTGTGAATTAAAACAAACCCTCCTGTTTAATTAAACAGGAGTTCTAATGCAACAGCCCGACTCAGAGATTAAAGCGCATATACAATTGTATGATGAATGAGTGTGTGTGTGTGTGTGTGTGTAGCTGTGTGTGCATGTGTGCGTGCGTGTGTGCGTGCGTGCGTGCATGGGTGCATATTACGTGCGTGCTTCTGAGTGTGTGTGTATGTGTGTGTGTGTGTTTGTGTGTGTGTGTGTGTGTGCGTGTGCGTGTGCGTGTGCGTGTGCGTGTGCGTGTGCGTGTGCGTGTGCGTGTGCGTGTGCGTGTGCGTCTGCGTCTGCGTGTGGACACAGACGTGCACATGAGTGCATGTGCGCACAGCCCCTCTTTCAATCTGACCTTTCTCCCCACCTCAGTTAACTGTTGAGTCTCTCCTCGTGTTCCCTGAAGCAGGAATATGAGTAGAGAAAACCCCTTTTACTTTTGCTCATGTTCTCATAACACTTTCAAGTTGATACACCCGGCCAGCCTCTGCGCTAACAAAGAGCCATATTCATCAGCAGCTGGTCGTAAGCAGGCTGAGGGATACATCGCTTGCTACGAACCGATCGAGGTGGTGGTGGGGGGGCTGTGACTTTATCTGAGGCACTTAGATCCTTAAAGTAAGAGGAAAAAGAAGGGAGACGGAGAAAAAAAGAAAAGATGTTTTGGAAAATCAATGAGAGCCCGTGGTCCACCTCAAAAGGCAAGACGTCATCAATTAAACAAACTTGGAGAACAGGCTCTAATTCATCAGAGGCACCGTGGATCAGGTATTGGGCTCAGCTTTGACGTGACGAATGCTGGACCTCCTCTGTGCACCCAAGGTTGCCGATCGATAGAGATCATCATTCTGATGTGGCCTTTTATCTCCCGACCGGCTCGCCGAAGCCCTACATTATTCCCAACACACAGATCTCGGCGGAGGAGGGGGTTGAACAGGCCAAGGAGTCAGATCAGTATCTTCTATTCTCTCAACATGGGCATTATTTTGGGTTAAAACTCTCGAGTTTTCTTGGCTTTTGTTAATGACCCCTGACGTAGGAAAAAGGAAAGTTTGCAGGGTTTTAGAGATGCAGGATCTGGGGAGATCTGAAAAGATTATTCATTGACTTGCAGGGTTTTGTCTGTATGGGCCAGAGGCAGAGTCTGTGGCAAATTACGACTACTTTGGTCTGCATCTCCTTGCCCACCGAGGGATTGAACAGTCTCCATTTCGAGCCTGCCTGCTCTTCCTCAGCAGTACTTATTCAAACGTGTCAAATCCAGTTGAGAGGGAAGCCCCCTGGGTTGATATTGATCTGGTCCATTATGGAATTTTACACCAATAAACTGTCGTGATTTACTGTAACGGTCCAATGATTAGGGCCCAATCCTGTCACGTGACCAAGGAACGCTTCCTCATTATCAGAGGCCATTATGAGAAAATCGAGTTTTGTAATCATATTACAGAAAGATAAATATTGACTTATTTCTGCTTTAATTGCCCGGTTTAACTGTGTTATTGGTATATGGGCCTATAGAGTTGCCAGTAATTGCAATGACTTTATGACCATTTGTGTGCAACTCTTTTGAATTGTTTTCAATACTAGTCCTCATATACTGTAAACTGTAGACTCACACAATACAAAATAAATAGTCTGTACTTCTGAAGCGCTGAAAAATGCGAAGAAAAAATCGTAAAGCAGATGAACAGCCCCCCAACATCCATTTAGCCTTTGCGGTCGTGTAAATGGCCTGCTGTAAATCATATTAGTCAAAGCCTATCTATCTACTTAGCAGAAATGGAAATTTTCAAAAAGTATTTTATATAATAAAATGTCAAAATAAAATATATTTCCGTGAACGTAAATGGCAAACATAATGTCAGCTGTCGCAACCTTTGTGAGGCTCATTTACAGACTCTCTGTTGCATTCGAAGATTGTGGAAGTGTTGAGAGACTAGTCATTTTGAGACACACATCACTTGAGACTAAAGTACACCATTTGATTACAATACAGTATCTTCATACAGTATATCGATCCTCACTATTCCTCATACAAGATGCTATAATTTCTGTCTACTCGTTCTGTCTCAAAGGCGGGCTGTGGATACCTTGAGAATGTACCTGCCAATGACATCATCGGTAGGAAGCAAACTGAAGTCTTTCTCTTCATGGAAAGGCAGCATGCTAAAATAGAAGCCAAAACATTTTTAATCAACTATCTACTACAATTAGCACTATATAAGTCGGCTGTATTGTCTTTCTGGTTGAGAAAGAGAAGTTATAGACAAGTTACAGGTTGAGGCTGTCTCCAACTGCTAAGAGTAAGTCAGGCTAAGGGATGTTAATGTGTACCTTTTACATTTTTGACAACATGCATTCATGTATATTTATTCACTATGATTATAAACTTTTACCATTAGTGGTATCCGATATGTTGTGCCAATGTTGACTATTATTATAGTCGTTATTTAATATATAAAGGAGCCCTTAAAATAATTTGTTTGTGCATGCACTGCACATGTCCATGTGTTCGCCTGCATGTGAATGTGTGCGTAAGTTGTGTGTGCTGTGACTTGTACGTATCAAATCTGTGTAGTTTCTCACAAGCCATGAAACGTTAAACCTGTCCTCGCATCTAAAATATGCATGGACACTATCAATTACATGATTCTAGCTTACTCCAGCTTGGAGAAATTGAGGGTGTTAACAACTCGACCCATGTTACAATCATTCCCAGTCTCCCGTAGTTTTGTAACACTGATTTGAACCAATGCTTACGCTACATGAGCCGCGTGTGGGATTTCAGTAATATGCATCTCTGTGACAATGAGTAGTGATACAGTTTGCAAACCACCTACCCCCGGGTATAGATCAAGGGTTTCCATGGAACATGACTGTGGACTGCAATTATCATTGTACCTGCTATTATTGTTATTGTGGTCATTATACTTGTCACTATTGTTGTTGCTGTTGCTTGTCTCTCTCTCTCTCTCTCTCTCTCTCTCTCTCTCTCTCTCGCTCTCTCTCTCTCTCTCTCTCTCTCTCTCTCTCTCTCTCTCTCTCTCTCTCTCTCTGTCTCAGTCCTCTCTCACACTCTCTCTTTCCCCCTGACGACACAGTCAAGGCTGTCCACCCTGGAGCTTGGTTCTGCCTCAGGTTTCTCCTGTTAAAGGGGAGTTTTTTCCCTTTCCATCGCAAACAAATGCTTGCACAGGTTGAGGGAAACAATGCTGGGTCTCTCCTCTATATTATGTAAAGTGTCTTGAGTTGAAACTTGTTATTTGGCAGTATAATAAAATTGAATTGAATTGAAAAAATATTACTTGGCAAACATGGATGAATGAATATCAAGGGTTTTTGGGTAAAAAGGGTATAGTTAGCATGTAGAATAAGTGAAAAGGCAAGTAAAAATAGTTTTTATCAGTGAAATATGTTATGTTATGTTATGTTATGTTATGTTATGTTATGTTATGTTATGTTATGTTATGTTATGTTATGTTATGTTATGTTATGTTAGGTTAGGTTAGGTTAGGTTAGGTTAGGTTAGGTTAGGTTAGGTTAGGTTAGGTTAGGTTAGGTTAGGTTAGGTTAGGTTAGGTTAGGTTAGGTTAGGTTAGGTTAGGTTAGGTTAGGTTACGTTACGTTACGTTACGTTACGTTACGTTACGTTACGTTACGTTACGTTACGTTACGTTACGTTACGTTACGTTACGTTATGTTATGTTGGCTGATAATGACAAAGAACTAACCACTTAGTTGAACATATAGTCTCACAGGGGTCTACTAGGCCACGTCATGTTTTCCCTCAACACAAAATGTCTTCGGTGAAAATGTTCAACTCAGTAGCCTCAACTGTATTTATATCTATCCATGTTTCATTAAAAGGAGATGAAACAAAGTACTACTACTACTAGTCGATATAATCTCACAACTTGTAGATTTTTTCCCCCTGAATGTTTTCCCCAGAATAGGGACGCTATTGTTCATGTGGTTAATGGAAGAGTGAAGGATCGAAAACAGCACATTACTCCAAAGCAGTGCAGAGATTCCACCAGGTATTGAAGTACATTATGGTGTGTGTACATTTTAAGATAGGGGAACCTAAGCAACCTCAGCATGTCCTGCATTGTGCTCTTTCTTGACCGATGTCAGCGCTTCATAGTGCAGTCCATGCAGGGAGCAAGAGGGTGAATATCACTTGCTGATGTACGGAATTTTCAGAGTTCGGAGATGTCACTAACAATGATTGACATGATGAGAGAATCAATGTAAAAGCCTTGCTGCCAAGCAATAATCCATCCAAACTGATCACGCTTAAAATTGCCTCTAGATATTGATTACATGTGCAAGTCCAGAAAAACGTGGTAAGCACAGAGCAAAACGCAATCAGCAAAAGACCCTGACTTTGCTTATTTTATCTGTTTCTTATGTAACCACCTGGATTTGAACCCACATCTCTTGCATGGAAACCATGGAAACCCAACATCTAGCACTCATCAAAGGGGATCCCCCCACCCCCCCATGGCCATGAGAGATAGGCTTCTGGCCTTCAGTCAGGGATACCTGTCTACATATACTCCACTACAAAGATTTCATTTATTTTTTCTTTTCTTAAATTCTAATCGAACCGAACTTTGCACAATACAAATAGAAGCCATTTACGCGACAGGTGGAGATATAGGAACTGAGAGCGCACGAGCAGAGAGGAGAGAGATATTAGACTGGCGGCCCAGCAACAGATTGCCACCTTAGCAGCCTATGTGGGCCACAGCTGTCCGTGATCACAGCAGACCATGGCATTACACCTTATCATTTCCTCTAGAGCTGAAACTCAAAACTGAGACTCATCAATAATGCACCTATGATCTCCCATTCAGAAGATCTCAATGGCAGATCAAGCCATTGAGATCCTCTTGTCTCCTCATGTCTTTTCCTCCCCCCCCCCCCCCCCCCCCCCCTTCCCCTCTTACTTCTTTAATGTCCTTGCATGTAAATTCAGGCCTGCCCCGCCGCTCTCCATGCTAATGACCAAAAATGTCCTGGACCCTCATTGGGGCTTTAATTTTCTGCATAGATTTTACCATTAGTCTAATGCCTGAGATCCATTTTGTCTTCTGTTTTTTTTTTATTAAAGCCCAGACAAATGGCGGTCTCCATAATGAGTTTTTTTCCCCCTCTTCTTTTGTCAAAACAATAAACTGTTAAGCGTTGACTCTGGACAAAGGGATATTCTTGACCATAATATATTGGGTCAGTATAGCTGTCCTCTATCTACCTCTCTTTCTCTCTAACTGAATTATTAAATACACAGAATCTGGTTAAGCAGTGTACATTTTCCTAAAGGTCAGAAAGTTCATTAACAATGGAGTGCCATTGACTGTATTCCTGTGTATGTCTCTGGGTTTTTTTGTAACGTTTTCCCACACTGATTATTTGCCATGCAACCGCAGCAGCAAGATTGGCATCCCTATGGTAAAAACAAATGATGACGGTCATAGTGATAGTCAAGCTCAAAAAGTTTATTTTCGGCAAGCAATGCGGCCATAACGAAGTACAAGCTGGGCTTTAGAAATCGTTGTTTTCTCGTTTTTCCCTCACATCACGTTGAGCCTGGGTTCTGACTCCATCACTCTTCCACTGAAATCGTTCAGGGTAGAGATCACTTTCTTTCTTTCTTTCTTTCTTTCTTTCTTTCTTTCTTTCTTTCTTTCTTTTTTTTCTTTCTTCCCTAAGCATTTGCATCATAAAAAAGAAGGGGGATTGGGGTCCATAATGTGTATGACAGCCCCGGTATCTATTACACAACAGTCTGCTCGTGTCAATCAGCCTGATGCCGATAAAGATCAGTATTTTGATTGAACGTGGTGCAAACCCACTCATACTTTACACGGGTGACTTTGATGTTAACCTATTCCAAATCATATCAGATGCTCGGCGACGTAGGAACACCCAATCAGCACAAGATGATTTCATAAGAGAGGGCTCTTGGGTTTCGCCGTCATAAATAACTCATGGTAATCCCATATTTCTCTGACTCCTCTCATTTGGACTGGGTCTGGAAGGAGGGCAGTTGTGACAAACATTGTTAGCGGGGCTGCCGTGTGCGTTCTGACCTGGCTCTATGTCTCTTTGGCTGCTCCAGTTTCCTACTGCCCAGGGACTCAGGGGAGGATGTCGCAAGCTATCAATACCCCCCTTACCTATTTTAACTCCTCATTTACTACACATAGCAGAAAATGCAAAGCAAATACAATCAGAACACTCGACTTTTACTCAGGAAAATAGTAATACAAATTATTAAGCCATTTAATCCCTTGAGAAATGTTTTTGAAAAATTCAAAAAAAAAAGAGAGAAGTTTTGCTCATGCTCAAAATAGGGACGCAAGTGGTAAAAAAAAACAAAAAAAAACATCAATCATAGAAAAAGCACTGCGGTCATTCAGGCTGTATGTGTCTATGCTGGGGCACTTATGATTTTGATGATAGTGATGTAAATAGTGATGATGATAACAATGGATGTGTGTGTGTGTGTGTGTGTGTGTGTGTGTGTGTGTGTGTGTGTGTGTGCGTGTGC
>NC_137605.1:45402085-45429585 GCF_963280865.1 Gymnoscopelus braueri
ACTTTGTTTGCATCATAGCCAGTGCTTTATACCTCCCACCCCAGCCTCCTCTGTCTTTAATTGCAATAAATGTTAGTGAGCGGGCAGTGACCATGCAACCATGTTTGCTTATTGATCAGGCGAGGGTCATGACCCCATCCCTAATCCATTGTGATGATCATGAATGATGATTTGGGAGTGAGATGACCTCAACCTGCCAAACATTATAAGCTGTGTTTCTCCTCTATACACAACAGTGTGAGCCAATCAGATCTTCTGCTATACATTTCGGACATAGAATTTATGTCTCCGGGGAGCCTCGATTTGGCACCGCCTCCACCGTTGCACAGGTGGGTAGCATTGTGGCGTGTGTGTGGCTGTTTGGTGTTCTGCCGTACTGTTGGCATGATGAGGGTAATTGGAGTGTTGGTCTGGTGAATCAGTGCCAACCTGGGTGGGCAGATTGCATATGATGATCATGTTCTGACCAGATGGCTGGCTGGGCTGGCAGAGAGGGGGTTGGACTGGTTGTGTGTGTGTGTGTGTGTGTGTGTGTGTGTGTGTGCGCGCGCGCGGCGCGCGCGCGTGCGTGCGTGCGTGCGTGCGCGCGTGCGTGCGTGCGTGCGTGCGTGCGTGCGTGCGTGCGTGCGTGCGTGCGCGAGCGTGCGTGTGCGTGCGTGTGCGTGTGCGTGTGCGTGTGTGTGTTTGCGCACGACTGTGTGCGTGCGTGTATGTGACGGCGGATAGACTTGCAACGAGAAGCAGAGAGTAACAGTGGTTGATCTGAAAGAAATTACTTATTTTGTATATGATGAAGTGAAAATCCTGTGTTAGCGTGGATGTTGAATGTTAATTTGCAACATGACCGATCTGTTTTTAAGTAATTGCAGAATGATATATGGTCCTGGAGGGCTCTACGGGGATTTAAAAGTTTTCCCACTGCCACAAAAAGCCTGGACCACTGTGGGGTGGCCAGTCTTATAGGCTCTTGTCTCAAAAACCGAGGCACTTGGAAACGTATTACTTTAGAAGATGACAAATGACTCCAGCAAAGTTTTGCACATGCGTCCGGATAAAGTTTATCTTCGGGGCATGTGTGGCTGCCAACAGCGTTTCCAGAGAACTTTAATCTTTCCTTTCAGAAGCTCACCTCCTATTTCTGCGCAGGGGACTTGACGTGAGGCAGACCGGGGGTGTTTTGACACCCGTCCGAGGAAACGATCGCACTGAGTGGGCCCGCCGCTTCTGCTGCTGCAGAGCTGCAGCCTGTCGACTGAGCTTTCTGCTGCCTGTTTTCTCGGTAACTTAGGGCCCCAGCTACTTAATTAGAGCTTTAAGCTGGGGGAAAGAAACCAGTCTACGTCGAGCACTCTCAGCTAGTCAGGAAAGGTGCCTCTATTGAGCTAAATCCATCAATGTGATCTGATGAGGTGATGATAAATGATTAAGGTAAGGGGGATAGTGGGGTGTTAGCTTATTAAATGTCACACATATGTGATCTGCATGCGGTGGCGATATTGCATGAGGTTGAGTTGCTCGCCCTCACAAGTCATCCGGGGAGAAAGCTCATTACAGAGATGCTGTACTGGTGCATGCCGAACAAATAAATAAAAATAAAAGCATGGAGCAAAGCAAACTGGCAACAGTAAACATTATTGATGTGGCCGGCAGATTTCATTACAACACTGCTGTTTCAACTAATGACTAACTTCTTCAGCAAAATCTAACATCGAGAGCGCAGGCAGAGAGAGAGAGAGAGAGAGAGAGAGAGAGAGAGAGAGAGAGAGAGAGAGAGAGAGAGAGAGAGAGAGATGGAGAGAAGGGGGGGAGCAAAACTGGCATTAATGTCAGTAGGGGGCTTTGGGCTTAGAGGGAAAACGTCAGCACTGTCAATGGGTAGGAGGGCTTGATGTCACAATGATAGGTCTCTGTAATGGGCACTTTAAAAGTACAATCAGTGCCTTCGGTGAATCATATAGTCCAGCATCATGTTTGTCTCTGTGAATTTCTGTAAGAGCGTGAGAAAAATGACATTGCTAGTACGCACAGATTTAATTACCTAAAGCTAGTAGGCTACGTGCTTCTATTTTTGACTGATGGTGGCACTTTCTAATTTATGAAAGAAAAGAATATGACAAATTAAAGGAAAAACCTGAATAAATGAGAGGGGAAACACAACTGCATGTTACAATTATGCAATTAACATCATATCATGTTCTACTATGGCATGTATAAAAATGCAGATCGGGAGAAGTTGACCTCGATTTTGGATCATTGTGGCAAAAAGAACAATAAGTGACTATGAAAGAGGGGTCATTGTTGGGGCACGGATGGCAGGAGCTTCAGTCACAAATACTGCTCAACTGGCTAATGTTTCAACAGAAACAGTGACTAAAGCAACATCTACATTTCGATATGGTAAAGACATCAGTAACTGGGGTTCGGAAAAAGCACACTTTCCATGACTATGATGCTCATACTTTAGTGTGATATTTGTAAAAACAGAAGAGTAACCCTTACTCAGATGACTGAGAATGTCAATGCAGGATATGATCTTGTGTCAGCAAGAGCAGTCTCTTGACAACAATGGAGAGGGATGTTATAGTAAGGTTGTAGGGCATAAACCCATGCATATCAGAGAGTTTATTGGTGCACAAAAACGTAAGCACTGGTCTACAGAGATGTGGAAAAAAGTGATATGGTTAGGTTAGTCATCCTTCACCAAACTATTCTGTACAAGTAAGTGAGTGCATACGGTATACACCATGAGAGCCTGAATCTTAAGCCTGGCAGTGAGGGGGGTAGAGGGGTTCTGTTATGTTGTGGGGGACATCTGCCTGGCATGGTTTGGGTCCAGTTGTCCATGTAGAGGGAAGGGTCACGAGAAAATGAGTGATTACCTTTATTCTGGTGATGAAACACTTCTATCCTGAATGGTAGTGTTCTCTTCCAGGATGACAATGCCTCCATCCACAGGGCACGATGGGTCACTGAATGGTTTCACCAGTATGAAAATGACATGCATGATATTACATGCTATGGCATTTGCAGTCACCAGATCTCAACCGGCAGATTTAGAACCGACGTGTTAGACAGCGCTCCCCACCTCTAAAATCAAAACAACAAGTATCTCTAAAATATGTGCAATATTATGTGTAGTATGTGTAAGTGTGTGTGTGTGTGTGTGTGTGTGTGTGTGTGTGTACACAAATTTTATACATAAAAAAGCTATGATATTGTAAGACTAAAATTGTGCAATCAGCAATATCCAAATGGGTATATATAATATAATAAAGTTTATGTAATGTGAAGAGATAATTTTACCTTCTGTCTTTGAATCTTTCTTAAAGGGCAACACACAAGGAAGTAACCTATTGTTGTTGCTACTTTAGCCTAGCAGGCTTTCTTCTTCCCTTTGGACCCTAAAGTTCCAGTGCATTCCACTCATAGACCCCCAGTTGGAGCCAAACTGCAGATCAACACAAGAAGACATGTTTTTGGTGGTCAGTCGCTACAGGTAGGCCTACAAGTACTGTAGCTTTCTTCTTGGATCCAGTGTTGCCTGCCAACTTAGCAATGTTGTTGCTAAATTTAGCAACTTATCAGACTACCAAACAGCATGTACTGTACAGTAGCAACACATTTAGCAACGTTGTCAAATTAATTTGGTCATTTTAGGAACTTTTAATCCAAGTTGGTGCTGTCACTGCAGTCTAACGTTGGACTGGGTATGATATAGCCTACTGTACGGCTGTTTTTAACTTGTTGTTTGTTGTCTTTTGGACATTTTAGTGTAGTTGAGGGTTGCATTAGAACATTGGTTCTCAAAGTGGGGTCGGGGGACCCCCAGGGGTCCTTGGGGGGGGTTCCAGGGGGTCCCCAGCAAAATGTGTTAATTCATAATTTTAACCACTTTAACCTTTTATACTTTGGCTATTCAAAAATAGCAGATCTACAAGCTCGTAGCGCGGCACTCGTAGATCTGCTATTTTCGAAAAATCGTGAAAATGTGTGCAAAGTCAAACCTTTGATTATATATATTTTAAAAGCGAACATTTGTAACTCAAATCTTTGCTTCTGGGGGGTCCCTGGAACAACATATTTTGAGATGGGGGTCCGCGGCCATATATAATTTCGGGGGTCCTTGACATGAAAAAGTTTGAGAACCACTGAATTAGAACACACTAGGACGACGATGACGACCACAACACACCTGTCACTAAAATGTCACTTGATTCTATAAAACTAGTTGGTCGAGGAGCCATTGAAATAGGAAAAGGCTCTGGTTGGTAGCAAATGTCCTGGGGGTTTGGATTATCAAACCCGATGCTAATTGATTGAAATGTCATGAGCAGCACAAGGTAAGATATATAGGCTAACTTTCAGTTAACCAGCACGTCTGCACGGTTTGGACTGAAGCAGAGAAAACTGCAACAATAGAGAGAATTATAATACAAAATACATTAGACAAACAAAAGTTGGAAGAGCGTAATCATTTAAATGGATGTTCTCTTCCCTTCTGTCTTCGACATGCCTGCTATGAAGAGATAAATCTTAAAGCCCCCCTGCTCCTTCTCTCAGATTAAAAATTCATAAGATATATTGAATCCGTGTGGAAATCCCAAAACATATGCAATTTGATCAGGCGAGGATTAAAAGTGTCATTGTGATTGTCAATAAGGGGACATGGTGGCTTGGCGGTATCATATTGACTCCTGCGTATTAATACTCAGTGTCCTATTGGCCATCAGCTGATTGTTTGGAATGTAAATGATGCTGGTGATGGCTCCGGTGACTGATGGCTTAAATTCCAATTAATCAATTGCTTCATCAGTTTCACTAATTCAGATCAAATATCTCCTGAGTGCACACTCTTCTTTCAGTGGTATTAGTAGAAATAAATGCTTTGGAAGTAATTTTCATCAATCTCGTGTACATGCCAATACCACTCACAAGCCTGGGCCAGGTTGAGGACTTAATGTCTTAAGTGTGTGCGTGTGTGCAAGTGTGTGTGCGTATGTGTGTGCGTGTGTGCGTGTGTGTGTGTGTGTGCGTGTGTGCGTGTGTGTGTGTGAGAGAGAGTGCGTACGTACGTGCGTATACGTGCATGCGTGCATCTCTCTCTCCCTTTCTCAGTGTGTGTGTGTGTGTGTGTGTGTGTGTGTGTGTGTGTGTGTGTGAGGGTGTCAGGCACGGAGACATTTGCATATTAGGATACAAGGCATAGAAGTCAGAAAAGCGTATGTTCTATTGCTTTCCCTGCAACTTGAAATGCCTTTCAGTCACTAAACTTTTCTTCTGCTGTGACTTTTGTCATTCTAACTACAATTCTTTGTTACTTGGGAGAAAAAAAGTTTACGTGTTGACATGAAATGTCAGTTCAACTAAACTGAATTAAAATAAAACCAAATGTTTATCTCTCTTTGCCCACTACCATGTCCCTTGATATATCTTTGTGTGTTCCTATGTGACGTATAATGTCACACACCGTGAAACCACTCTTACATAACATCCCAAGATTAAGGTGGTGATGAAATGCTCTTACAGGCATTGACCCTTTGTTTCGGTGCACCTTTGTCTATGTGACTACTGTATAGCTTCAGGTTGACTAATATTACACGGCTGTATATAAAACGCGTGGTTATGACAGGTCATGTGATCCAGCCCTTCATGGCAGCCGTCCAACCGCATTGAATGAACCTGACATGAGCCTTCCTTTTGTGTCGCCGACCTATACATATCGCAAGATCTCAAAACCCTAGCTGCCATCGAAGCCCTCACGGTGCGATAAGCCTTGTCAATTATACAAAATAAAATCAAGTATTCATAAGTAGGGCGTAATAGGATATTGGCTGACAGATTTAATAATTCAGTTTTGCTGAGGCTTAACTGGCATTAGTTTGTAGCTAATGGTCGCCTTTGTAAAAAATTCATTGAAGACAATGCTGGAGTGAGAAGATACAGATAATTGTGCCTACTTCATTTACTTTAAATTTCCCCTGCAATTTGAAAGCGAGTTCCCTGAAGAGTCCTTGACCGTTTAAGCACGCACAAGCAAAGGTACTGTAATTTGATTTATGAATGTGATCCCGCCCACCCCTTAATTTCATTCATCAATGTTTCACAAGGAGCAATTATGCATTGTGCTAGAGCCCTTCATACTCCCATTAGCCAGCCCCAATATCTTTGTCAGAGGGTGTGTAATGGTATTGCTAAATATTCCATAATGGCTGGAACAGGCCTTGTCCCTCACACCCATTATTAGTGTGTCCTTCTCCTCAAATTGAACTACCTTTTTTTCTTTTTTGAGCGATGCTCTTTTGACATCCTCAGATGGCAAGGGCAGGACACAACTGGGTGTGCGGAGAATTATGTGATTGACTCTGTGACTTTGACAGGTCATTTTCTTTTATCGCTGATGTTTTGTTTTGTGGTAATAACTAATTTGCCATCTGATGAACTGAAGTACTTGTTTTGGGGATGTCCTCTGTCTGCCGGTGGATGGGTTATGCTTATGGATGCATTTCACGACGCTGACATTAGTCATCTTATTATTCGCAGAATTATTAGCTACATTAACCCATTAAGACCGGAAAAGCATCAGTGTCATTTTAGCGTTGGCTATTCAAAAATAGCAGATCTACAAGCTCACAGCGTGTCACGTCGTGCCGGGCTGCGAGCTTGTAGATCTGCGATTTTTGAAAAATCAAGATTTTTTTGCAAATCTTCGAATACATATAAGGCGAACATTTTTAACTCAAATCTTTGCTTCTGGGGGTCTCTGGAACAACATTTTTTTAGATGGGGTCAGTATATCATTTTGGGGGTCCTTGACATTAATCAGTTTGAGCACCATTGATATACTGTAGCAACATTAGTTTTTCAGAAAACTGTTAGGATTTAGAAGACATTTTTAGTATCGGCCTCAGGTCTTAATAGGTTAACCCTAGCGTGCCTGGTCTGGGGTGAACATTTGGCGAAAATACTATTTTCGGGTTGTGTTGTGTGTTGTGTTGAGGGGGAAAAAGGAGCAGATCTATACAGCCCTGGGGACCCCGGTAAACTA
Source organism: Gymnoscopelus braueri (assembly GCF_963280865.1). Taxonomy (NCBI): domain Eukaryota; kingdom Metazoa; phylum Chordata; class Actinopteri; order Myctophiformes; family Myctophidae; genus Gymnoscopelus; species Gymnoscopelus braueri. The sequence continues at coordinate 45,409,131 of NC_137605.1, forward strand.
TTCATAGGGGTTAAGTCACCCGGAACAACATCATGAAATTATTAAACTATATAGTACCATAATTAGTAAACTATATAACACCATCATTGTTGTTCTCTGTCCCATCTCTTTTTTTCCTACTTCTTTTTTAAATAGGCTAATGTTAAACAATAACATTGTGTCTAAATTGTTTGTACGACAGGGGTGTGAATTATCTGGGCATGAGTGGGTGGTCAACATGAAGTGCTGTAAGACCCCCGGTGAACAGGCGGTGAGGCGTACGCACGCCACGGCCCACCGACAAATGCTCCGCGGTCGTGAACTACATCGATCTGGGGTATAATTCTCTATGAAATTGATGGATGAGGGCAGCCATTGACAGAAAGGGTAAAGACCACTTTGAGATGTCCCCTGTGAATAAGTATGATGGAAAATAGATTGTTGAAGAAGATTTATGCCTGTTCTCGACTGCCACGGGAGAAGGCTCTGCCCGCCCCCGGGCTCTGACCGATCCAACATGTCATTCTGGCCAGATTAAGCACTCCGTCCGCAACCGACCTGGCTTCGTCCCACCGCCGAGTCCCCCGTGATTAGCTCCCTCACTAATGCAACGCTACAGAGCCTGCGTTCAACTCAACATGGGCATTATGCGGTGCCATATTCAAACATTGTCCAGTTTGTACAGTGGTTCTCAACCTTTTCAGGCCATGACCCCCCAAAATAATCATATTTGAACTGGGGACCCCCGACCCTGATAAGCACTTGGAATGTAGGAGTTTAGGCATTACATTTTTGGTTCCACGGATAATTGCGAGGCGTTGTGAGCTTGTAGATCTGCTATTTTCACAATATTTGCCTCTTATATTTGACAATTTGGCCAATGTTTGACCAGTTTTTATTATATAGTTTGTTGATTACTTTTGATGCTGTAATGGTCTTTAAAAGAAAAAAAAAAGTATTAAAAAGGTCTTAAAAGTCCTTAAATTGTCACTTCACTGTCATCTGTGGACACCCCCCAAAATCGTTTGGGGACCCCTCTGGGGGTCCCGACCCGCAGGTTGAGAACCACTGCTGTAGTACAGTTTGGGCATGTCAAAATCTCATGGCACACCTGTATTCATAGAGAAATAGCCAATCTTCAAGCTCACAACCTGCGACACGTTGTGAGACGCATTTATTTATGTAGAATAGATAAAAAATAGATAGCCTACATAAATAAATGACCAAGAAAAACCATAATGATATGCCCAAAATAGGGACACCAGGTTGAAAGTGGTTTAAAAAGAAATAGTAAGTACTGATATAGTACATTATTTTTTTTTGTCTAGTTGTATATTGTAATAATAATGTGTGCATGGTTGTCACAGAATCCCAAGGCACACCTGGCACCCCAGCATGCACTGTTTGGGAACCGCCGGTCTACTATGCTGTTTTATCAATCAACTATGGCTGAATATAATTCAGAAACTAAACGCTTGGTTATAAGAGTTGTTTAAGGAAACTTGGAGTGAACGTAAGCATTTCTCCTCACTGGTTTTCACATTGGGGCTGCTAAATGAATTTCATTCTGATTGATATGCTTGCTAGGACGCTTGTAACACGTTGTTATTGTAATTTCTGTTGTCTGGTCAAATTTATAGTTCTGTATGTTTACAGGTACAGTAGTCCTGAGAGAATGGATTTTATGCATACATCTAATATTGGTGTATTGTATTTTATTGTTACATTTTATTTGTGGCCCAACTGACTGCTTTACAATAGGTATATCATGGCAGACTGGAAGTTATTATAATGAGTTAATTCAATTATTATTATTTATTAAATTATCATTTATTAATTAATGTATTATGAATGTTTTATTGATGTCACATTTCAGAAAGGAGGAAGCGTTTAGCAGCATACCTCAGTAAATGGTAGTGCTGTACACAAGGTCTACCTCCTAGCCCGGTTCCTCTATGGCATAGTATTGTTGGGCTGCCAACGGTGTAATCAGATAATACCACTGAGAGGTGAAAAGCACTGCAAGGTTTAGCTTCAGATTTCTGTCACCTTTTACAAAAAAAGCAACCAAGAGAACCATTTCAAACTGTATGGATCCACTGTAAGCTGAATAGAGAGCGTGTCACTTTGAACCATGCCTTTCTTTTCAAATGCAGACGATCAGAGTGAAGTATTCACCACGAGCGTGATCATGCCTCCTTACTTACTTTTAAGTTAAAGCAAATGCACACTTTAAAGGTTTAACCAGGTTTGGGCCTCTTATTTAATCAGAGGATATGGACTGAAAAAGCCTTTTTTCATAATTCTTCGTAGAACCTTTCTCGGAGTTCCCGGTTATCATGAAGAAATCCCACACAGTGGAACTACTGTTGTAAAATGTCTTGCGTATTGACATGAACTGATGATAAGACTGAATGAATCCAGCTTCACAATGTACTGTATGTTTCCCATCAGCGTGCTTTGAATGTTGTACCTGGAAAAATCTTCACGTGATCAACAAAACCTCTTGATTAATTACCTCTCATGTTATCATATACGTCAGTGGTTCTCTTTTGTGCCAAGGACCCCCAAATTGATATATATTTGGGCACGGACCCCCATCTGAAAAAGTTTTGTGTCAGGGGACCTCCAGAAGTAAAGATCTGAGTTAAAAATTTTCGCTTTGAAAATATATTATTCAAAGATTTTAAAAAATGTTCAAGATTTTTCAATTTTTTTTGAATAGCCAAAGTTAAAGCGGTTAAAATGATTGTGACGCTATATTAACTATTTTTGCTGGGGACCCCCTGGTACCCCCCCGCAATGACCCCTGGGGGTCCCCGGACCCCACTTTGATAACCAATGATATACGTACATAAAACATGATTTTGTGAGAGCTGATGTGCAGTCAACTGTACAGTGGGTGGAACTCCCCCCCCCCACCTTCTCACCCACCTCATATGGTCCATTACACAGGCCACGTGAACAACAATTACAACCTGCCTGACAACAGATGAAGCTCTATGTCAAAAGAACCACCTGTAACGGGTTATTATCTCTTATATCCATGATGGCACACATGCATGCAATGTCTCTGTGTTTGTCCTGCACCAGTGTGCTACCAGAATGGAATGCCAAGTTCTCCAATCAGGCCGCCCCGTTCTTTCACTTTGTCTTTGGGACAAAGGCATCCATCATCACCGTGGCACACTGTATGTTATTCGAGGCATAATATGATAAAAGAAAAAGGAAGCCATGATTGTTTGTTCAGTGTTATACCAATCAGGTTCAGGTGATTTAGTTAACATTCTCATCTGACAAAACCCTTGACGGGGCCACATGTTCACGTTGTATAATCAAGCCCCGGGTGCCAGGGGGGTCAGATCGGAGAAATATAGCACAGCCATCATGTTCATGTTAACCTCTGGTGTCAGAATTGGCTTCTTGTGCGGGCTCCGGTCCCTTCTCATGACGTTGTCCCGGTAGGGTTCCTCTCCTTGTGTAGCTTTATTTACATTATCTTCTTAGGAAAACATCACCTCTGGCTTTCCCCCCAGAAGGGGTTTAAACAGGGACAAAACTAGTATCAATTAGGCACTGAAAAAATGTTCTTACAAGCGACATTATCCAAAACGTTAGGCCTCAGCGTGTGTCCCTTTCATCGCGTTGCCAGGGGGCAGGGAGGTCTCCGCTTGGTTTATGTTTGGTTTGGCAGCAACCGCCGAGCAGCTAGGTTTTGTTGTCAGAAGAATACGGGGACAATGGCAGGTTTATCTTCCCTTTTCTACTAAGCTGTTTGATAGAGCTGACTGTCCTGATGTAGATATGACGAATCCAAGAGGGAATCGGGAGTAATGACCCCCCCTGCCCCCCCCCCCTCTCTTCCCCTTGAAGGATAAAAGATCAAAAATATTGACAGGAAACTGACCCTGTCAAACATGCACAAAACCAATTTCCATAATGTACGACCTTTAATTACTGATGAGGTCAGGGCGGATGTTAAAAGGCCCGTGTATCGGCGTGACCCTGACGACTAATCGGGCTGTATTGCAAAAAGGAACGCGGGCCGAGAAAATGATTTTGATTTCTCGTGCTGAATTTATAGCGCGTACCATGATTTACACGAGAAACACCTTGTCACTCTGGACATTTTCTTTCGTGTGTCCCTGGCCGCTAAGTCATGCTCGATATCATGTCATATCTTTGTCATCTCTAGTCTCTCTCTCTCCCTCTCTCTTTCTCTCTCTCCTTGCCTGGTGTGTGTGTTTCTATGACACTGCCATGTCCCCCGGCCCCCGTGGTGACCTGTCACCTGTTTGATTTCGTGCCGCTATAGAGACGAGAGGGACATACAGTATGGATGTGCGGGTGGTGATATGAGCTGTCACATCATCTTGCGCGCATGGCCTCTGTAACCTAAGACTCCGCAAGACGGCGGCGTAAAAAAAAAAGATAACGATAAAAAATTAAAAACAGGGAAGATCCTCCTTACCCCCGCCGTGTCCCTCTGAAGGGCCTTTAGGAGCCTCCTCTTGAGAATAGATGACACCGCCAAGATCGTCGCTCCAGATTTTGTCTTGTCCTCTTGAAGCACTTAATGTGATCAGAGAATTAAAATTTCAGCGAGTCATTTAATGATAGCCTGAGGCGAACGGAGCTGTGTGACACCGAGCTAGGGTTTCCTGTGGCACCGCAGTCATATCTCTGGCATTCCTACCTGTCTCATTTCACTTCATGCTAGCCTAATTCATGCTGCGCCGTACGACCGTGTCACTCGCCCGAATATAGCTGATTCTCAGCGGGAAAAACGAGTTGTAAAAATCTGTCATTTACGGCAAGAGACGCAGGCGCTTACGACGAGGTGTAAATAAGCGACGAGTACCCTATACCTATACCCTGTCCTCCTACGCATTGCTCCCCCTCGCTTCCTCCAGTCGTTCCCTCCGTCCCTGTTTAATGTGATCAGGTAGATTTATTATGGACCATGAGGTCATTGAGATTTTCTGTAATTGGAGGCCGGGCTGAATTGTATTAACAGGTCTGTGGCACTGTAAAGCACTACAGCATTTACATTTAATTAGCTTTATTGAGCTCCTGTTCTGTTTTATTTGTAATGGAGCGTGCATTATGATTGAGGGCATATTTTAATGATCTTTAAATGAGATGAGCAAATGTTGCCCTTGAACTGACAGAGAGAGTGGGTTCATGATATCTGTTTTGTTATGTATTTTAATAATACAGAGGCAGAGAGCGCGGGAACATCTTGTTACTGAACAAAGAGAGATTATGAGGACATTTGTCAAGAATGTTTTTAACAGCTTAAGGCCAAGGATTAGTCTCTCTCTCTCTCTCTCTCTCTCTCTCTCTCTCTCTCTCTCTCTCTCTCTCTCTCTCTCTTTTGCATTTGAAAGTGTATCTGCTCTTCAAGTGAGCGTGGGGCCTCTCCATTTCAGTGGAATGAATGGAGCAGAGCGAAGAGGTAGCACTTTGAGGAGCTTTTTTTAATGTATTTAAGGGGATTAATATCGAGAGACTTACGCTGCTCAAAAGATCAAAAACATGCATTTTAATAACTCCACAGACTAATGTGTGTTTTTATGCTGAACGCAGCCAGTCTACACAGTAAATTAACACTCCGGTTATACATTAATTTATTTTGTCACAAAATAGTGACACTTGATGCGTGATAGGGAGAAAGAGAGAGAGAGAGAGAGAGAGAGAGAGACACACAGACAGTGTGTGGGTCCGTTTGTCTGTGTGCGAATCTGTCCGTGTGTCAGTCTGTACTCGTGTGTCCGGACTGTAGATGCTTTGTCTCATTAACGAGGGACGTTCAGGGCCTCCACTGGGGCCTGTGGAAGATAATCTTCTCCTGTTTTGCTATGAAAGCTCTTCTGAACGTAACCGAAGAAACTCACTCAAATGGCGTAGGGCCTGGTTGAATAATTCAGCGTTTACAATCAATTTTGCCCCCCCCCTCCTCATCTCTACACACCGGCCCCCGGACCACCACAGGGCCTGCCGGCTCATCATGGGAATGTTGACAATTCCCTGTGCAGTGCAGTCCCCCACAACCGTGGCAACATGAGAGGGTTGTGAGAGTGTGATATTTGTGTGAGTTTGCAAGTTGGTGCACTGAATAATATATTAAACCCTCCGAAATGCGCTTTTGTGGCATATTGAGAGCATACAGTATCAACATTTCTCGCAAGAGCTCAAAAGCAATTTTTTGCTGACCCTTGAGATGGAATTGACTGCGGTTCATTTTTTGTCACAGGGCTGACAATGGTACAATGGCTGACGTCTAACATGCTTTGGATTCCAATTAGCTTTTCAACGGAAATTTCGCTCACGGGATAATACAGTCAGTGCAAATGCGCAGTAACGATTTACCATTTATCCATATAGGAAGTTAACAGCAGTCATAAGAAGTAAGTATTGCTGCTGGCAGACAGGCTTGACAGACATCACAAGGCAGTATTGAGGGGGGGGATCTATTTTCAGTCAAACTAAATCAATCTAAAAAGGAAAAAGAAAGATTCCTCTTCTTTCAAAAAGATCTCATCTTCTGACAGTGAATCAGTAGCTAGGCGTTTATCAACGGTGAAACTCTAGACTTTGTTACAAGTACACAAATTGACCAGAATGAAAATGGCATCCATAACTTAGAAGAAGCTGTAGTCATATTCTGTGTTGTGTTGCTCTGAAAAGAAAATGTTACTTCTCTACCACTTGCTTTGCCATACCAGCGTTTGAGATTGATGAACATAACACAAGACAGAAAAATCTATCGAAGACAAAGACCATGGCTACTTCACACCTTCATTCTCTCTCTCTCTCTTCTCTCTCTGTGTGTGTGTGTGTGTGTGTGTGTGTGTGTGTGTGTGTGTGTGTGTGTGTGTGTGTGTGTGTGTGTGTGTGTGTGTGTGTGTGTGTGTGTGTGTGTGTGTGTGTGTGTGTGTGTGTGTGTGTGTGTGTGTGTGTGTGTGTGTGTGTGTGTGTGTGTGTGTGTGTGTGTGTGTGTGTGTGTGTGTGTGTGTGTGCGTGCGTGCGTGTGTAGTGCGTGTGCAGTGTCTCACACAGTGTATTAGCTCAGGGGGGTGTCAGCTTTCCAGAGGTATGATTCGGCTGGGACAGGAGGCAGCTATATTCTCCTGTACAATAAGCCGCAGCATAATAGTCCAGTGGATTACCTCAATTGCAGGTGATAACAGACAGGCAGTGGAGCGGACAGGCCGATACAGGACACCCACTCCTGTGTGGGAAGCCGTATGAATTATTTCTTGTTTGCCCGCTGACTGCTGCCCACAGAGATGGGGGGCCTTGGGGTGTGTGTGTATGTGTGTGTGTGTGTGTGTGTGTGTGTGTGTGTGTGTGTGTGTGTGTGTGTGTGTGTGTGTGTGGGGTCACTGGGGTGGGGGGGTTGGTGTGGTTTGACACGGGGAATCAAAGATTGATTAGTTAGTGATTTATCCAGGTGGCAGATCTGTTACTTTTCACTTTATGTTGAATCGTAATAGCATTTAACCACGGCCTCTTCCCCTTTAGCAAAGAACATTCAGATGACGAAATAAGTGTTAGCGGTGTGGTGCAGTACACTGTGTGTGTGTGTGTGTGTGTGTGTGTGTGTGTGTGTGTGTGTGGGTGTAAGTGTGTGTGTCCATCACAGGTACTCTGATATGCCATATCGAGCGGGAGGGGAGGCCTCCTTCTTTGCTTGGTGCAACATAGTCGGCAGGGATTCTTTGTCAATGGCGGAATCATGCAGGAATGTGATACCTGGTTTAAGCATGATTAAATTGACACCCCATAGAGTGTCTCGGATACGTTTTTGTGCTCTTGATACCGCGGTGGCAGCTTATTCAACGCTGTCTCGCGTTCAGAGTTCCACCTGTCACGCTGACATCATTGCATTGCAATTACAGAGAGTGAGAGGGGGAATGCATTAAGGCAAACCCTGTGGTCAACGTATTGGGCTAATGTTCTTGTTCTACTGCCCCCCCCTCTCTCTCTCTCTCTGTGTCTCTATCTCTCTCTCTCTTTCTCTCTCTCTCTCTCTCTCTCCCCCCTTTCATTATAATGGACAGAGTAACACACGTATACTGTATCAACCCCAACATGTATTGGGCCCTTCCATACACAAACGAATATCCTCAGAATTCATTTGAATCTTTTCACACTCTTTTAGGCTTGATTTATACTTAGTTGCGCAACCGATGATCTACCAGCTCACAACGCGCCGTGCTGCGACGCATTGTGAGCTTGTAGATCTGCCGCGTGACACGACGCGCAAGAAAGGATAATCAGGCCATCAGAGTGCAATGACCGCTGATGGTTTGGACTGTGTGTACGAAGCACTTCTAGTGCCGTTCATACAGTACTGTAAACCGCACTGTACTCTTCATGTGCGGACGTCCAGAGTGACTCAAAGGTTAAGAATCGCTTCCTGAACATCTGCTCCCAAGATCAGAGCCCTCCGGGCTATTTTTGGTGGCATGTGGTCACTCAAAGGTTTAAAAAATGACGACCGGCATGCTCCGCTGGTGTATTTATTGTTTACATAATTCCGATACAGACATGATTTATTTTTGCTTTGTTCTCTCAACTACCCCTCCCCCCCTCCCCTCCTCCCCCCCTCCTCCTCCCCCCCCCCCTCCTCCCGCAGCCACGTCCCATCTGGCCTCATCGCCGTCCCACTGAACTGGCTGGTTTGTCACAGCACGGTTCAATTACACTGGCGTTAACTTCACCATCGGCTGTAAAGGCTTGCGGAGTGAAGGGAGAGGGGAGAGAGGGGATGGAGTCGTTCCTCCCGAGCTGTCACGCTGCTCTGTGTCAGTGATGATCTAATTAACGTCATACTGTATCAACAAGTAGTCAGTAGAAATCTGTTAGAGAGAGAGAGAGAGAGAGAGAGAGAGTGGGACACGGGAGGGAGAGAGAGAGAGAGAGAGAGAGAGAGAGAGAGGCAGAGTGAAAGGCAGAGAGGAAAGTGACACAGAGGGAAGGAGAGAGAGAGAGAAAGAGAGAGAGAGAGAGAGAGAGGGGAGAGAGGGAGAGAGAGAGCGAGAGAAAGCACTAGAGAGTTGAGCAGAGCCACAAAGAGGAGCTTTGTTTATAGTCTTCGCTCTTGGCCACACACAGGGCTTAGCAAGAGAGCATTTCCTGTACTGATTCATCCCCCCCCTCTCCCCAGCCCCCCAATCATTTGCGTAACTTATGTCTCTATTAACAAAAAGGGGGGGGGGGGATTCTGCTGTGGTTTAGCAGTTACATTAACCTGCACGCATGTTTTTTTTTTTTTTTTTTTGCAGTGACCTTCTCACGTTGCAAGTTGAGCACGCTGCCCGTTCAAATGTCAACTTAGAAGTTATGAGTGAATCACCTTCCATTCAGGATGAGGCTACAGGAGGATGCCTCATCTACGGGCTGCAATATCAAGTGACCCCCAAAGAAGGGCTCTCCATCATTTTCTCAACATTGATTCTAGCAATTACTTTTACGATTGACTCATCTTGAACCAGGTTTTTCATACAGTATATTTTTTTATTTCATATTCATCAACGAATCAGTTTATTGAATCAGTATGTCTGATTAGCCACTTAAAATAGCTAATATACAAGCTCAGATGTTGCATTGTGACTCGTTGTGAGCTTGTAGATCTGCTGTTTTTGCTAGTTTTGAAGAAAAACAATCCCCCAAAATAGATTTTATTCAAATAAATTATTTGTTATAATTGACCACATCGACTAGTTCAATGAACTGTTGCACCCTATGCTCACGAGCAGCACTCAAAAAGAATGTGTGAGTCTGTCCCAAGTGATCCCTCAAGTTGAACAGTTTTTGTACGTCTTCATCGAGACTGATGAGGACTCCTTTTGTGGCGTCTTGAAAAGTTCTGTCGTGTTGTTTCGCTTACAGCTATACGGGTGATAATGACATAATCAGGGGATTTGATGGACACTGTGGGCTGAGAGTCGCAGCCCGCAGCGCGCTGGAGGAGATGTAAATATGATCATTTGCAGAGGGTGGGGGGGGGGTGGGAGAGAGAGAGAGATGACACGTGCACACCAGCCGTCCCCGGAGCCTCGTTGAGCCGCCGTCCAGATATATAGAGAGAGCTGTGTGTCACAGCGGCCTCTCTGTGTGTGGCCCTCCTGTGTTGTCATCTCTTTCTATGTGTTTAGGCATCGTCCGCAACAATCTGACCGCAGTATGTCGTCTGGTGAGCTGAGGGCAGGGAACATCCACACACACATGGCTGGGGATCCCCAGTTTGCTGCTTAGCTGCAAACATATGCACGTTGTAGATATACACATATGCGTAAACACACACACGCACACACGCACGCACACACACACACACACACACACACACACACACACACACACACACACACACACACACACACACACACACACACACACACACACACACACACACACACACACACAGAGAGAGAGCACAGTGCGCTACAGCTTCTTCAGCTGATTTATGAGGCCATAATGGTATAATCGCTTTTGGTTACATATGGAAGATCAGAACATTTTTAGTGTCACATAAGTCTGTTGAGCATGGGGCCTCGGCGGGGGCCCGGCGGGGGCCCCGGTGGGGGCCACCGTCTTCTCCTCCTTTGTGTACATACGTCCTCAAGCAATTGAGAGGAACACCTGAGCCGCTTCCATACGAAGCAGGCGCACGTCGGCAAAGGGAGAGAGAGAGAGAAAAAAAAACACAACAACCCAACAACCCGGGACACCGGCACACACTGTCTTGCTAATGGGACACTTAGACGTCTAGGCTTATGTCATTCAGTCCCAGTGCACTGCACCCAATCGCCCCCCGATTGCAGGGATCCAGCTCCGCGGCCATCGATCTGCGGCTAGCCTCCTCTACCCTGGCGGTCGTGGCTCAGGCAACCGGAGCCGTCAGGGCCCTGAGGTGTCCCCCCTCGCAGTCTACCGCCCCCAGATACACACGCACACACACACATACACACACACACATTATTGTGCCACTGTCCCCTAACACACCACACCCCACCCCATCCACGCTCCTGGCCTGACCTTGATCTGCCTCTGGAGAACCCCAGGAGTAGCACTTTGTTGTCATATTGTTGTGTGCGCCGAGACAAAGAAGACAAACTATTCAGGTTAAAGTGTGTAGAGAGTGCTGCCAAAACTAATTACAGAGTCAGGCTTGAGGTGTTGTCCTGGAATTTATTTGCATGAGGCAGGTGGATATTGCAACTCAACTGAATGGAAATATACAGTTTGTAACAGAACTGTTCATCCCTATATCTATATGTCCCCGCCCTGTCTGGCAACTGTCTTTGCATCTGCAATTGGTTTCGTTGTCTGTGTAGGGTGTAGGGTTTCTCAAAGTGGGTGCTGTGACGCAAGTCCAGGGGTGCCGCAGAATACTTTGATCATTTGGAATTGATCAAAATCACTTCAGTTTAACCACCTGCTCTTTTTCCATCTGCACCAAATCTCTTCACCAAAAATAGCAGATCTACAAGCTCACAACATGTCACAAAGCGACGTGTTGTGAGCTTGTAGACCGGCTATTTTCGGTGAATGTTACCACATGATTAGATATTCTGGGGTTCAAGTGGATATTTCTATCTGACAAGTTGTCCTTGTGACATATTGTATCTTAGGGGGAAAGAATTACATTTTTACGTCCCGTAATATGTTATAAATCTAAGGTGCCATAAAGTAACAATGTCATTCAGGGGTGCCGTGGATGAAAAACAATATTTACAGGGGTGCCCTGAGCCAAAAAAGTTTGACAAGCACTGGCTGTAGATACTGTACTGGTGATGTTTGTTACTGGATCTCCTGAGTTACTGTCGTAGCATATCTTTCTCCTCATAGAGCTCTATTCCCATGGCTACAAGCCCTGTTCTTGTTTGTTCGTGGCACTTACTCCACTTTTGTTCGTCACTCTGGGTAAGTGTGTCTGCTAAATGCCAAGATAAAAACTTGTCTGAAAAAGTAATTATCCCTACACCTGGGCTATCAACAAAATCAGACAAGACCACAACCTGAAAACAGGCAACATCTGAGTAATTTTTTTACATCTGATAATGTATGATTTATTTATTATTGTTATTTCTAACATTGACATGAATCGAGGGCGTCTCTATTGTCATGGAGAAGAGGCGTGTGTCATGACTGAGTCATGGCTTCTCGTGTTGCGTGGCGGATCCCTTTGGCCCCGTTTGGGAACGGCGTGCGCTGTGTGAAAGGGGGATGTCTTTAAGCTTATGAGTGGCTCTCCACATCTTCTCATCACGGTCATCCAATATTGATGACTGCGACTTCTTTAGCTAAGCCCAGGTAAGCGAGGGCTGATTTAAGATTGGCCCACTGATAGCGACCATATCATCTGCATTATGCTCTCATGAAAATGGAGATGGCTCCGTCTCAAAGTACACCCCCCCCCTTCCTTAACGTCTGAGTGCATAAAGGTCCCAGTATAAACAGACAACACACAGACAACTCTAGTGTTACTCGAGAGCTACCTGAGGCAACTCTTCAGTACGCTGCCTGCCGACTCAACAGCTTCCGATTTACACACCTGCAATACCCTCTGTACATTAAGAGGCCGTATGTACAGGTTTTATTCACAGAATTTGCCTAGAGGAAGAAAATGACATTTCTAAATAGTTATTTCTAAATGCATCTGAATGTGTAATTGGACCCCGCCATGCAAGTCCCTTCTCTCTTTCTCTTTCACTCACACTCATATGTAACACATGCAACTCAACTCAACTTTGTCACATCACAGGTTTACAGGTGTAAAAAAAAAAGCGGGTGGATTTTTTGTTGTACAAGCTCACTCATTGCAGTTTCAAGAAACAAAAGAGAAAAACGAGTAAGATGACAATATGGGTGTAGTGTGAAATATACATAAGATGCATGTCATGATACAATACATAATATAGGATAGAAATAGCAGTGGGATGAGATCGATTACTCACCCCATGGAGACTGGGGTGAGTCATCGATATTTTTTTGTTTTTGTCGCAGGGGTGACGAGGGGGGACGAGCAGGGGCTCCGGTAGGAGCCACAAAGGAGACTCTTTGTGTGTCCTACCGGAACCGCTGCTCGTCATCAAATTATTGTCTTAGAAATGCGACAAAAACAAAAAAAATATCTATGAATTCAAGTCTCCATGGGGTGAGTAATCGATAGAAAAAAAGTAATTTTGGGGGCGAACTATCGCTTAAGGGAAATCTAAATGTGGTGGTTAATAAGCAGCAGATACAGTATAATAACAACACACGCACGTTCACTCAAATCGTACCACACTGACAGAGGACAAGGGGGGAAGCTAATGCAGAGACTGTGTTGTTTAGAAAAATAGGAACGTATACAGAAAGTGTGCTGAGAGGCTGACAGAGACTTGTTTGCACTTTGCTTGTATTCTAAAGGGCTTGATATACTTTGTTGTGCATGGTGTCGCACGCTGAAGACGGGAGATCTACAAGCTTACGACGCGTCTGGCTGCGACGCGTTTCTGAGCTTGTAGATCTGCTGTTTTCGGTGCGTGACACCGGCACGCTGCTAAATATAAATCCGGCTTAATATCTGCCTTTATGCAGAGCATTACAGAAACTCTGTGTGTGGTCCACTTCTCTCTGGCCTGCGGAGCGGATGGCCACAGTGGCCGCCTTGTTGTCTTTTTTTACTTCATTTTTCAACATTGGCCAGTGTTGCTTATAATAAAACCAGATTATGAAAACATTTGGGAGTACTGACATGCAATGACAAATTCAAACATCAACAGTGGAGATATGACAAAAAAGGGCACCCGCAGCTCCCTGCCAATGCTGGCGTAAACAGCATTAGTAAATGAAATGGAGCTTATTGTGACGATGTTTGTCTATGTTTTATCATTCTATTTTCAGGTTTGTTATATAAACGTGAAATTCCAAAGCATGAACCAAGGTGGGTTTGTCCAGGTTATTCCAGTCTCTCTGTGGTGCTACAGAGGACATCAATGGCTCTCAATGTCTTGAATCTTGAAATAAAAACTGTTGGTTCATTGATCACTTTGATTGAATGATGAATGATGCAAGAAGACTCCAGTTGACTTGACTAAAGAACATATCATAGAAGAACTATTGATATTACTGTGCAAGATTTTAATATGAGTCAAACATCACTAGGGAATAGGGAAGCACCGATATGGATTTTTTTTGCTGATAGCCCGATGCCGATATTTCAAAGACCCCAATCGGCTGATACCAATTATAGCTTACCCATATTTTGGTAGTTATTAACCTATTTGTGCTCTTGCAACAAACAAAAAAAAAATATATATATACATAATCTTATTTATTCTTTCACATAACCAACAATGTGAATGTACATGCAATGCAGAATATCACTTATGGACTCGATATATTTGTGTATGGGCCACTGCCATCAGCCACCTATTGTAGTCAGCAAAGCACAAATTGGGCAATTTCAATTATTGTAAGTGTAACACTAGCATTTACTTATAACGGGCTGGGACGTCCATCTGTGAATAATGTCATTCTAATTGTCCTATTCTCCACTTTGAGTAGCTATTGTACACTCCTCTGCTCTCCTTCATCCCTCTCAAACAAGTGTAGCATCCCTGCTGAAGTAGTGCTATCTATAACTGCCCCCCCCCCCCCACTGCCCCCCCCCACAGCCCCCCACAGCCCCCCACCAACCCCAGCCCTTGCGTCCATGAGTGCCGCTCTGCAGAGGCTCCGGAGAGAGAAAATATCACAGTGTTGTGGGTGCTAATCATGTTGAGCGGTTTAGTCTTTCATAAACAAAGTGTAAAAATTAGGCCACGCTAACAATCTGGTAATTCAGTAGCGGCCCGCAGAGGGGCCTGCCGCGACTCCATTTCAGGGCGGATTATGAATGCGTGTGCAAAGCCGTTGCCCTCTTAATGAGGGCTCTGTGATATTACAGCTGCTCACAATTAGCCAGGACTCCCCCCCCTTGGCCGCCAGCGCTCCCCTACGTAAATAAACGGTGGGCCGGGGGAGGTGGGGCGCGGTAAGCGCTGCAATAACACGGCTGATTTGGACATCTGGTGCCGTAATAGAAACGTCTCGTCCGGGCGTTTGACGTAATGAATGAGGACCCGGTCCCAGGGCACACTGTTTTAAAGAACCCACCTCTACAGAATGCTAAGAGGGATGCCGCGAGGGATGCCGCTCGGTGCATCGCTGTTTGCTCTCCTGTTCAGACAGTGTTGAGGTGTGTTCCAGGTCAGAGGTGGTTTGGTGCTCAGGAGACAGTTGTCTCTAGATGTATTCAACTCACCTTTTAAAGAACTTACAGACAGGCTGCACACATACCGTACATGAAGGGAAAATATTCTCCTGTGCTAAGATAAGAGAAGAGAAGAAATATTTCACACTGTCCATATTGATATATAACCTGTCTTTCCACCTTTTCTTAGTTAAAACTGCAATGATGGCTAGTACGGCAAACAATTTCACACCCACATTTTTACACCTGTAAACCTGAGATGTGACCAGGACCGGCCATTTTGGTGTCACTATAAGCAAGATTGTTTGTGGCCTGAAAATACTTCCTGGCACAACCACCAAATCACGCACGCACGCACGCACGCACGCACGCACGCACGCACGCACGCACGCACGCACGCACGCACGCACGCACGCACGCACGCACGCACGCACGCACGCACGCACACGCTCACGCACGCACGCACGCGCGCGCGCGCGCGCGCGCGCGCACACGCACACACACACACACACACACACACACACACACACACACACACACACACACACACACACACACACACACACACACACACACACACACACACACACACACACAGAGGCATAGAATAAGGATGGCAAAAAGAATAGTTAAAGCTAGCGTTTTTGTTAATCTAAATATCAGGGGCGTTTTTAGTGTCAGACCTATTAATTCATGCATGCTGTGATGTACTGTGAGCTTGTAAATTGGTTATTTTTGACAGAGTCATACGTCTAAGTATAAATTGGGCTTAATGCATACAGTGCCTTTAAAAAATAGAATATACTGATAACATTATACTAATTTATTTAATATCGGGTTGTTGCTGTTGGCAATACACAGTATCAGCTGTTGATACTATAGAAGAGTACCTGTATCTGAATGAACTGGTTAACGTATGTACCATCCATCAATAAATATAAGTATAAATGTACAGTCCTGGTTATATGAAGGAATATACGTAGTGAATATATCGCCAGTGAATATTATGAATGGATATGTACAGACTATCAACAGTGGCTATGAGAATGAATAGTACAGTACAGTATAGTGTCAACAGGCCTTCAACAGTGCATGTGCAGTACAGTTTATGTCATGAATAAATATATGTACAGATCACAGTATCTCCTCTCCTCCTCTTCACATATGAATTTTCGTAAATATTATGTATCGATTCTATTTTCTCCTTCCCGATACCGATTCCCATAAGTTGCATATCGGTCGATACCGAGTACCGATCTGATACCAGTGTGTAATACAAAATAATCTAGGACAGTGGTTCTCAAAGTGGGGTCCAGTGACCCTCAGGGTTCCTTGAGGGGGTTCCAAATGGACCCTTACAAGTCTATAACTCTGAGAGTGTATAAATGGGACCAAATGGACCTGTAACACTCTCAGAGTTATGGGGTCTTTGAAATTAAAAAGTTTGAGAACCACTGATCCAGGAATAAAACATTTAAAACCATTAATAATAGTTAAAGTGCAGCTTTAGTAAAAACAATAATGTAAATTGTACAGCAAGAATATAAAACAGTAGTGAAACATCAATTCAAAACATGACTGTAAATGAAATATCATCATGTGATAAATCACATGGTATCAGAATAGATCATACTGCCCGATACCGAGACCAGCATTTTAGGCAGTATCGACAACTTTTCCGATACTGGTATCATTCGGTATCGGAACAACTCTAATACATCACAATCTTGCGGAGCCTCAGAGCTTCTTAATACGACCGGCACTCCCTTGGATCAGTGGAGTGACAACAGTTAGCCAAACACCTCTGTCCTTCGTCCCACTGACCAGTAATCAGTAATCAATCTGCTTGGATACATAGTTTCCTAACCTTGACTTGGAAGATAAAGTTGCACCTATCAATTGGAAAGGTCAGAGCCAGATGTTAATTAACCAAGAGGGAAATGAACTAACGTGGGTTTTAGAGTGGCATTTAGCGGGACACCTAATCCCATGGAAACAGCAGCAGTCACCGTATCACATTTTTTATTCAGCATACAGTTCCGCGTACCGAGCACACGGTTCCATACAGCTTTTATTATTAGATGTCTTTACATGCTCTTTTTAACGCTGCAGCTGATTGGTGTCATTTTTATTCTAGTTAAACATGTTTTCTCGTGGGGCGAAATGAATGTAGCAATATGATCCGCCTTTATCTCCATCACCTCAGAGATGCCATTTGATTATATCGTTGCTTGTCTGCCAGAAACCTTGTTCTCCATGTTTCAAATTGTTATGTT
Source organism: Gymnoscopelus braueri (assembly GCF_963280865.1). Taxonomy (NCBI): domain Eukaryota; kingdom Metazoa; phylum Chordata; class Actinopteri; order Myctophiformes; family Myctophidae; genus Gymnoscopelus; species Gymnoscopelus braueri. Next base: position 45,426,636 of record NC_137605.1, read on the forward strand.
TTTTTTCTCATAAATTATCATCTTAACAAGATCACAACACGTTGCATTGTGACACACATGACAAAGTTTTTGAAAGATTCGAAGAAAATATATGTTATTGCCACAATACAATACAATATAATCGCCTCAATATTGAGGTATTTGGTCAAAAATACTGTGATATTTGAATTTGTCCATATCGCCCAGACCTAGTGTTGATTTATGGATTTGAATCCCTGACCCTACATGTCCATTGGATTACACTTGAGTTAAATTAACACTCTTTACTTACTACTGACTATACTGTGCAGCAGCACTGAACCAGTTAATGCCTGTAGGCTGTATGAGTCTTACTGGGAAACATCAATGCCCAATGACAAGATTCTCTGCTAAAGTAAACATTACCAGATAAAGTATTAAGTTACAGGTGAATATATTCAAAAAGTGTTATTTAACACCAACATCAGTAGGTAATACTTCTAATTTGAAGTACATAATATATTAAATTCATCATACATCATGAGTATTTAAAACCCAGGGTTAATCTCACAACTTCACGACAAAATTCATTGTCAGCCATTTGGCTTTCTTCATAGAGAGTTTCCTGCGTGTGTAATCAGCAGCTGCTAATGTTCCTTACACAGCATGTACATGACGTAGTCCAGCCTGCCCTGGCCCCACTTAAAACAGTGAATGTCTTCTCTCTCTCTCTCTCTCTCTCTCTCTGTCTCTTTCTGTCTCTCTCTGTCTCTCTCTGTCTATCTATCTGTGTGTATCTTACTATGTAGGGACCAAACGTCTCCACGAGGATATATCGCTAAACTGGAGATAGACCAACCTCATGGTGGGGAAATTCCGGTGCCCATGAGAAAAACTATAATGTGGAAGCTTAAAAAATATGCGTTAGGATTACAATTATAAAATGATTCAGGTTGGGGTTAGGAATAGGCATTGGTTACGGGAGTTAACATTAGGTTTAGGTTTAGGAATACAGCAGGTATCTTGAGGTCAAGTTTATGGTTAAGGTTAGTTTGGGTCAGCAGATTAAGTAAAAGTGGCATTTCTGATAAAAAAAAAGAAAAATTATAAAAGATAGAAAGACAAAATGTATGCATGCGTGTCTTTTCTAGGGCTCCCTGAATACCCTTTTCAAGCTTTGGATATTCTGTGCATTTTCTAAATTAACATCTTGATATTAATTCTAAATTAGGCCCTTTGTGGTGGGGAAGTAATGTCTCAAAACCCACTCCCATAGACAAAACACGAAGCTGCACTGGCATCTTGTTTGCGTAAAACCAGGAAATGACAACATGTTAAAGTTGAATTGTAGTTGATAATCTATGCATTTAATTTAATTGATTGTTTAAGATTAATTGTTATGTCTGTTTAGAGACATACAGTAGCAATAGCCTAGTGGTCAGTGCCTTGCATTGCCTAATTAGTTCACACCCAAACCACCGCCTAAAAGATCACAGATAAGTATTTATTATACTTTATTATATATTTTTTATACTGAGGTCTTACGAAAGAATCAACCTACTAATGTCCCTTCAGGGGCTCCGTGAGGTCTTGTCCCTACAAGGAAATGAAAGTGAATGTTATTGAAACCTGACTTAGACTATTGTTGATCTGTGTATGTGAAAAAGGAAAAAAAAGCTAATCTCTTAGTTGTGCTTACAATTGTTCTTATGAAGCCGTTTTGTTCATAGAGGTGAAACATTTATAAAAATCGCCACGGCCATTCATCCAAAGACAACCCAGCCCAGACTGTCACTCCCACACAACAGCCAACAGCCCACCAGCCGCTAGCGGCAGATCAACATCCGAGCATAATTTGACACTCCTCGTCAGCACAAGTCATGCGATTGTGCAATGATTAAAGTATTATAATATTAAGCATCTGGATATTGAATTTCTGTTTGAATAGAAACCTGTTGAATCTGAATAATCAACCTTTTGGTGCTATAGTGTGTTCCTGGCATAGGTCACATTTAGGGACAAAATTGTCGTCCCCAATCAAATCTAAAGTGAAGTCTCATAGGTTTGGGGGTTATAGGGTTATATGGGATATGAATGTTAGTCAATCCACGGTCCCCAAAACGTTGCACATGTGCGTGTGTGTTTGGGCGTGTACACACACACACACGTTTGTATCCGCCTGAATACCCATGCCTGTTTTTTTTACGCGTACTGTACCTGATTGTATATGCAAGCGTAAGCGTTTACCCCCGGAATTGCGTTTACGCACAGTTGTGTGTGCACGGCTTTGAGAGCTAACGTGGCGTGCAGGGCACATGTCCTCAATGGCGCATGCAGGGATGCCAATTTACATCACCAAAACTCTCCCAGAGCGGCCGTTCTGATCTGGATCACGCTGCGGCACGGCCGTCACCCGCCGTCCCCCTCTTTTGACTTCCTCGTGGACTAAAAAACAAGTCTGTCATTAGTGGTTTTACCCTGCGATGCGGGGAGCATGTCATCTGCAGCCCTCCGCCCCGCACACACACACACAGACACTCTTTCTTTCACTTCCTTTCCATGTTCCTTGTCCCCTCTCTCCTTCCTGCCTTTATCTGTGCCTTCTTCCATTCTCCTCCTCCTCCTTGCGCCCTCCCCTCTCCTCTCCCCGCTTGGCTGTGCACATGCACGTGACCCTCGTATCACCATCTGGTCCACATTGGGGACTGCCACTGTCATCTGCTGATAATTAGTGTCACCTGCACATTGCGCGGTGCGATAAACACTCTGCGTTAGCGGTGGTTAGCAGGGTGCGCAGCCATGCTTGTTTAGACAGCCCCCAGACCTGGTGGGATAGCAGACCAGTGGTGGTAGTAGAGGTGAGAGAGAGAGGGAGCGAGAGAGAGAGTGAGTGAAAGAGAGCGGGAGAGAGTTTCAGAGTAAGGATGTAATAGACGGACTGGGGGCCCTAATTATGTGGCTCTTAAGCAGTCTGACGCCTGCAAAGTCAAAC
>NC_137605.1:45434585-45439585 GCF_963280865.1 Gymnoscopelus braueri
GGTGACACATTTAACATATTTCAATAACGTAATTTTCATGTGGGGCAGGTCACACCGCGAGTACAAAGGGCAATAGTGTAGGAGTATGTGAGTTGCATCGGGGCGTATGCTAAGCAAATCAATAAAACATTAAAGGCAGCATGCAGAGAGCGGCCCATTTGGTACCTGTCTGCCAAGGGCAATGGTCTAGCCACTCAGAAAAGAGAGAAGGATTGGAGTTGCTGGGCTTGAGGAATGCTCTGGCACTAACATAATTGGAAGGTAGTTGCCTTATGACTGCAAATTGGGTTTTTTTGCGCTTCATCAATAGGCCTTTTGACAAGCGGCGTCCATCACGCCGCATCTCACTCTCCCCGCGCCGGCCGAGGAGAGAAGTGTCCCAATAATTACATTAAATCTCTGCCTCTCTCCCACCCCCAGCAACCTCCTTTATTGTTGGACAAGAAAAGCAATATGGTATAATTAGGTTTGATTGGGGTTGTGGGGGGGAGGGGTGTTTCCGGTGAGATCCACAGATGAACGAAGTTACCATAGCGACGTGCATCTGTGTCCACCGGTGCGTGAAACATAAAGCGGGAATGCGTTGGACAATAGAAGGCATCTGTTAAGTGAGAGGATGCCAGACGTGTATTGACACTGACCCGCTGCAATAGATGCACTAATGGTGCCTAAATGCAGGTGCACACGTTGCTTGTACATGATCTCGTGCATGGGAGTTCCTTAATCTCCTCTTTAAGCTCTGTGTTTACAGTATTGCTGTCACAATTTGTGGCAGGCTGGCTCCCATTTTTAAAAAAAAGGGCATCTTTTGTTGGGTTTAAGCCCAAATGGACTGAGGGGTCTTTTTTTGTGACTCTGTTACTGTTAGACAGCAATCATACTGTGTATCTATGTTTAAGCGAGCACACCATACATTAAGGACTGCTCTACAATAACAGCCAGCTCCTAAGGTCTTCTGTAATTGTCACCTGAGCTCCTTTGGGAAGTAATGGACAGGGAACTGCATTAGTGAGATGGAATATTTCAACTTTACTGCCCACATGGGGGGTATGAGCCTGAGGTGTCCACCGCAGCGCTTTACCAAGACTAAAACAAGGATGAGATGGGACTCGAATGGATGGATTTGTCTCTCTATGGATTTGACGCTTAACATTGTTCCAAAATTCTGGAAAGACAGAGCTATGCGAACCAGACATTTCTGAGTTCCCCATTCAAAGGTTAGTGCTCCATCACAATGTTATCTACAACGCTGCGAAGCCCTAGCCTTTGTGTCTGCTCGTTATAAACACAGGGCCCGACAAATAAAACAACAGGAAGTGTATGACAGAATGCTCTGTTTGGTGTACGGTTTGATGTGTCATCACATTCGGTTTATGGATATTTCCCCCCTTGTTTTTGTTTTGAGATAGTGTAAACCTTCGTCAGAGATGTACACAGATAAGTGAATGTTTGGATTGCCGCTTGTTTAGCCATCCCGGCGTCTGTTATTGCAGCTATAATGACAAACAATAATAGCAAAAGAATATTATTTTCATGATTGGACTAAACAGAGTTGAGGCTGACACGCAGAGACTGGAGGAGCAGTGGAATTGCTCAAGTGGGGTCCTTGTAAATCCTCGCTCTTCGTCTCTCTCTCTTCGTCTCTCTCTCTCTCTCTCTCTCTCTCTCTCTCTCTCTCTCTCTCTCTCTCTCTCTCTCTCTCTCTCTCTCTCTCTCTCTCTCTGTCTCTCTCTGTCTCTCACTCTCTGATTGCTGGTGAGATGCAACAGCTGACGGTGACAGATTGGATAAAAAAAGAACAATACACGTCGATTTACCACCATAATGTTGCGGCTAAAAAGTTTCTCACACAGACCTGTGCCTAATATCTTCTTCCCTGGAAAAACTAAAAACAACAACAACAACAATTATTCTCTCATTTTGGAGGCATATTTCTTTAAAATTGGACAGTCTGGGGACCCTGTAATAAACTTAAGTGCTGGAATGAAGAAAAAGCTCCTTTTAAAGCCGTCCACCTTGGGGAGCATGCCACTGGAAGTCCTCGCACTCTGTTTAATACATCAAAGCAGCAGATTAATCCTGTATACAACACATGTACAGGCAGGTAAATGAAGACAAAGCCACAGAGGACCCGGGCTACATGCCTCTTATTACAGGCCCTTGATAAACTCCACCCCAAAGCATTACAAATGGCTTATTGGGAGGTGTGGGGGAAAGTTATTCTTAATAAGCCTGTCACTTGACCGGGGGAAAGTGTAAGCAAGAGAAAAATGGTGGCTGGGATAACGGAGACACTTGGTGTATACTTTGTGTCCTGCCAACCTGTTACTTGCGATGCTGTTATGGTACCGTGTCAGATCAGCACAACGCTAATGACTCATTTTGCTTTACTCGAACGTCAAGAATAAGGCCATACTGTACGTCACGCAACGTTTATTTTGTCATAGACAAAGTACAGGGTATAGGACAAAATATACAGAGCGAGTAGGTCTGCTCACGTCTATTTGGCGTTGCCAGAAAATATAATGGGACACCAATAATATCCTGTTTAGACCACACAGGCATACATCTCTATAATTTCTTCCCTTGTTCCCATTGTGACTAAGTGCTTGCTCATTGTCATGATGAAGAGGACGAACGGCCACGACACGACACACATTCGTGGAAGATTATGGTTCGGTGCGAGTGAGTCAGGATTGGCTGACATTTAGTGCCAGGATGTCAGAATCATCTGCGAGCTCCTAATTCCAGTTATTATTCTGCTTCAGCTGTTGCATGATGGGGAGCCGTGTGGTCAAGTTAACGTGCCATCTGATCAGGACACGAGCGAAAAAACATGATGTCACCAATGTAAGGGAGAAGGAAGAAAAACGAACAAAGAAGAAACATCTGAACTTCATTTATCTTTATCTCAACTCCCACTCAACGGTAGTGGTAGTTTTTATAAACCCCTCATGAATAGCTTTTGTTTTGACAAAATTATGGAGCTGTGTGACAGAGCTGCACTGAGGAATTATTAGAATAGAATAGGATAGAAGAGAGAAAAAAAACAGCAATGTTATCATGGCATTGTTTAATCCACTGTTTCCCAAACAGTGGGTTGGGACCCATGTTTGGGTCGTGGACCGTGGAGTAAATATCTCCTTTTTTGTGTCTTTAAAAATGTATATATATTTCAGAAGATTTCATAAATAAAATCAAATAATTCCCATATATCAAATTGGCTTAAGGGAGGACCTGCCGGCGGGCGGACCTCTGACTCATGTCACCATGACTCAGCCACAACCATATAAGGAGTTCCCAATGCAAATATGCAAATATGGAACGTGTTGTCTAACCTCAATGTGTCGTCATGGCACCAGCAAACAAATCAGTCAGCTCCATATGGGCACAAAAGGGGGGCATGCCCATTTATATCCATACTGTCCATTGTCACATGACTTCCAAGACCATTTGTGCCTAATTTTGTGGGGGGGGGGAATCACTTTGCCTTCTGTGTAGGGCGGAAAAGTTTCATGCCGATCGGTGACTCACGGACAGATTCATGGACAGACAGACCTACAGGAGTGAAAACATAATCCCCGCCCCCAGCCGCTCCGGCCTGGCAGAAATAATAAAGGTAAGACACATTCTGGCTGGTTCATGTATTATGGTTAATAATGTTTTAGGTTTTTTTAAGATTTCATTTTTATGACGAGATAGTGGAGAGGGAACATAGACAGAGAACGTGAAAGACACAGAAACCTCTTATCTATCTCCATATTCTAACTTGTAGTGTTTTTTTGTAAATTAATGCCCTACTCATACTACAGCGTCACACAAAAGCATCAAAAGTAGCAGATCCACAAGCTTGTAGATCTGCTACTTTTTTTATTAGAATCCTGAAAAGTAACAGTTTTGGACATATTTCCACCCGACAGAAACTAAATGGTCAGCCCTGTCCGGGACTCAAACCGGGGACTCGCTGTAGTAGGCATTCTGTGCCCATGGCGCGCGTCCTAAACCATTCATCTAACGCACTTGTTTCCCAACCTGTGGGCCGGGGCTCTCTGATGGGGCGTGAGGATGTGGGAAATGACCTTTATTTTTTATCATGCTTTGATTATGTTTTATCTGTGCTGTCCTTTCTGTATGTGGGTTTGTATGTGGGGAGGGATGTGGGGGGGTATATACTTTTGTGAACATTTTTAAATTAAAAAACACTAAGATTTTAATCATATAAACTTATTAACAAATACATTTAAAAAGTCACCCATCTGAACACTTAAAGAGGTGGTGCCATGGTTTTGCACTTTTTCTGTTTTTCATGTATCTATGAGGTTGATAGAACTTCATTAAGCCCCCTGGTGGTGTTGTTATGGTGTTTTATGTCTTCTCTGACTATTTTGAGTTTCTACCTGGAGGCTGAAACCTTGAGGGTCAAACGTGCCAATAGAAAAACAGCCCTTTAGTGACATAGTAAAAATATACCATATCATATCATTATCATAACACAACAGGTGTGCACGGGCATGAGGAGGAGGAGGGACTAGGACAGGTGGGTGGTGCTAAGGTGGTGGAGGAGGTGCTAAGGTGAGAACCAGGTATACTTAATGAACTGGAGGCGTGTCCACATAAAAACAATTTCTGTACACTTTTTTGAAAAAAATCTTCCTCCTAGTATAACACATAATACCTGATGATTATGTTTTAGGTGGGGAAACAATCACTGAAAATCACGGCACCCCGTCTTTAACATGACTTAAGTGGTCAGATGGGTGGGCCGCAAACCCTTGGTGGGCTCTGATCCAAAAAAGGTTGAGAACCACCAATCTAACGGGCCGTCCCATAATGGCTGTTGATCAACTGAATCCAGCAAACCTCAGTAGCCCAATCTGATCACCTCGTAGATCAAACGGAGGGTGTTGCCCACCCCTGTGCTGTATACTTCATCTCACTTCAATACGTCAAACATTAGATCATCCACAAGCTCACAACGCATTTCATTGCGATGCATTGTG
>NC_137605.1:45446674-45461674 GCF_963280865.1 Gymnoscopelus braueri
TCACATTCGGTTTATGGATATTTCCCCCCTTGTTTTTGTTTTGAGATAGTGTAAACCTTCGTCAGAGATGTACACAGATAAGTGAATGTTTGGATTGCCGCTTGTTTAGCCATCCCGGCGTCTGTTATTGCAGCTATAATGACAAACAATAATAGCAAAAGAATATTATTTTCATGATTGGACTAAACAGAGTTGAGGCTGACACGCAGAGACTGGAGGAGCAGTGGAATTGCTCAAGTGGGGTCCTTGTAAATCCTCGCTCTTCGTCTCTCTCTCTTCGTCTCTCTCTCTCTCTCTCTCTCTCTCTCTCTCTCTCTCTCTCTCTCTCTCTCTCTCTCTCTCTCTCTCTCTCTCTCTCTCTCTGTCTCTCTCTGTCTCTCACTCTCTGATTGCTGGTGAGATGCAACAGCTGACGGTGACAGATTGGATAAAAAAAGAACAATACACGTCGATTTACCACCATAATGTTGCGGCTAAAAAGTTTCTCACACAGACCTGTGCCTAATATCTTCTTCCCTGGAAAAACTAAAAACAACAACAACAACAATTATTCTCTCATTTTGGAGGCATATTTCTTTAAAATTGGACAGTCTGGGGACCCTGTAATAAACTTAAGTGCTGGAATGAAGAAAAAGCTCCTTTTAAAGCCGTCCACCTTGGGGAGCATGCCACTGGAAGTCCTCGCACTCTGTTTAATACATCAAAGCAGCAGATTAATCCTGTATACAACACATGTACAGGCAGGTAAATGAAGACAAAGCCACAGAGGACCCGGGCTACATGCCTCTTATTACAGGCCCTTGATAAACTCCACCCCAAAGCATTACAAATGGCTTATTGGGAGGTGTGGGGGAAAGTTATTCTTAATAAGCCTGTCACTTGACCGGGGGAAAGTGTAAGCAAGAGAAAAATGGTGGCTGGGATAACGGAGACACTTGGTGTATACTTTGTGTCCTGCCAACCTGTTACTTGCGATGCTGTTATGGTACCGTGTCAGATCAGCACAACGCTAATGACTCATTTTGCTTTACTTGAACGTCAAGAATAAGGCCATACTGTACGTCACGCAACGTTTATTTTGTCATAGACAAAGTACAGGGTATAGGACAAAATATACAGAGCGAGTAGGTCTGCTCACGTCTATTTGGCGTTGCCAGAAAATATAATGGGACACCAATAATATCCTGTTTAGACCACACAGGCATACATCTCTATAATTTCTTCCCTTGTTCCCATTGTGACTAAGTGCTTGCTCATTGTCATGATGAAGAGGACGAACGGCCACGACACGACACACATTCGTGGAAGATTATGGTTCGGTGCGAGTGAGTCAGGATTGGCTGACATTTAGTGCCAGGATGTCAGAATCATCTGCGAGCTCCTAATTCCAGTTATTATTCTGCTTCAGCTGTTGCATGATGGGGAGCCGTGTGGTCAAGTTAACGTGCCATCTGATCAGGACACGAGCGAAAAAACATGATGTCACCAATGTAAGGGAGAAGGAAGAAAAACGAACAAAGAAGAAACATCTGAACTTCATTTATCTTTATCTCAACTCCCACTCAACGGTAGTGGTAGTTTTTATAAACCCCTCATGAATAGCTTTTGTTTTGACAAAATAATGGAGCTGTGTGACATAACTGCACTGAGGAATTATTAGAATAGAATAGGATAGAAGAGAGAAAAAAAACAGCAATGTTATCATGGCATTGTTTAATCCACTGTTTCCCAAACAGTGGGTTGGGACCCATGTTTGGGTCGTGGACCCGTGTAGTAAATATCTCCTTTTTTGTGTCTTTAAAAATGTATATATATTTCAGAAGATTTCATAAATAACATCAAATAAATCAAATAATTCCCATATATCAAATTGGCTTAAGGGAGGACCTGCCGGCGGGCGGACCTCTGACTCATGTCACCATGACTCAGCCACAACCATATAAGGAGTTCCCAATGCAAATATGCAAATATGGAACGTGTTGTCTAAACTCAATGTGTCGTCATGGCACCAGCAAACAAATCAGTCAGCTCCATATGGGCACAAAAGGGGGGCATGCCCATTTATATCCATACTGTCCATTGTCACATGACTTCCGAGACCCTTTGTGCCTAATTTTGTGGGGGGGGGGGGGGAATCACTTTGCCTTCTGTGTAGGGCGGAAAAGTTTCATGCCGATCGGTGATTCACGGACAGATTCACGGACAGACAGACCTACAGGAGTGAAAACATAATCCCCGCCCCCAGCCGCTCCGGCCTGGCAGAAATAATAAAGGTAAGACACATTCTGGCTGGTTAATGTATTATGGTTATATTATGGTGTTTTAGGTTTTTTTAAGATTTCATTTTTATGACGAGATAGTGGAGAGGGAACATAGACAGAGAACGTGAAAGACACAGAAACCTCTTATCTATCTCCATATTCTAACTTTTTGTAAATTAATGCCCTACTCATACTACAGCGTCGCACAAAAGCATCAAAAGTAGCAGATCCACAAGCTTGTAGATCTGCTACTTTTTTTATTAGAATCCTGAAAAGTAACAGTTTTGGACATATTTCCACCCGACAGAAACTAAATGGTCAGCCCTGTCCGGGACTCAAACCGGGGACTCGCTGTAGACGGCATTCTGTGCCCATGGCGTGCGTCCCTCCTAAACCATTCATCTAACGCACTTGTTTCCCAACCTGTGGGCCGGGGCTCTCTGATGGGGCGTGAGGATGTGGGAAATGACCTTTATTTTTTATCATGCTTTGATTATGTTTTATCTGTGCTGTCCTTTCTGTATGTGGGTTTGTATGTGGGGAGGGATGTGGGGGGGTATATACTTTTGTGAATTTTTTTTAATTAAAAAACACTAAGATTTTAATCATATAAACTTATTAACAAATACATTTAAAAAGTCACCCATCTGAACACTTAAAGAGGTGGTGCCATGGTTTTGCACTTTTTCTGTTTTTCATGTATCTATGAGGTTGATAGAACTTCATTAAGCCCCCTTGTGGTGTTTTTTATGGTGTTTTATGTCTTCTCTGACTATTTTGAGTTTCTACCTGGAGGCTGAAACCTTGAGGGTCAAACGTGCCAATAGAAAAACAGCCCTTTAGTGACATAGTAAAAATATACCATATCATATCATTATCATAACACAACAGGTGTGGGCATGAGGAGGAGGAGGGACTAGGACAGGTGGGTGGTGCTAAGGTGGTGGAGGAGGTGCTAAGGTGTGAACCAGGTATACTTAATGAACTGGAGGCGTGTCCACATAAAAACAATTTCTGTACACTTTTTTGAAAAAAATCTTCCTCCTAGTATAACACATAATACCTGATGATTATGTTTTAGGGGGGGAAACAATCACTGAAAATCACGGCACCCCGTCTTTAACATGACTTAAGTGGTCAGATGGGTGGGCCGCAAACCCTTGGTGGGCTCTGATCCAAAAAAGGTTGAGAACCACCAATCTAACGGGCCGTCCCATAATGGCTGTTGATCAACTGAATCCAGCAAACCTCAGTAGCCCAATCTGATCACCTCGTAGATCAAACGGAGGGTGTTGCCCACCCCTGCGCTGTATACTTCATCTCACTTCAATACGTCAAACATTAGATCATCCACAAGCTCACAACGCATTTCATTGCGATGCATTGTGAGCTTATAGATAAGAAGCTATTTTCACAATCTTTGAATTATAAACCCATTCAATCCGGGCGGGAACGCATCTCTGTCATTTTAGATTTCTTTGGCTATTGGCTAAATAGCAGATATACAAGCTCATAGCGCGGGAACCAAGTGAGCTTGTAGATCTGCTATTTTTGAAAAATCTTGAAAATGTGTGCAAATCTCTGAATATATATTTTTTAAAGTGTGTAAAATATTTTGTTCCAGGGGATCCCCCAGAAGCAAAGATTTGAGTTACAAATGTCTGCTTAAGAAAATATGTATTCAAAGATTTGCACAAATGTTCACGATTCTTCAAAAATAGCAGATCTACAAGCTCAGTGCCGCGCTATGACCTTGTATATCTGCTATTTTTGAATAGCCAAAGAAATCTAAAATGACAGAGATGCGTTCCTGGCTTGAATGGGTTAAAAAAAAAAATTAAATACATTTTGCCCAAAATAGGGACGCCAGGGTTAATCCGGTTACATACAATAGTTGATATACTGAGTCCATCTGGGAGTCCTTTGCCATTGTTGACTCAGTGGTGTCAGAGGTGGCACATACAGTATTGTGCACTCTGGACCCTAGAGTACACTATAACACCCCAGAGCCCACTTCCTCCAGATAGCCAGCTATGAAAGCTTCCTGTCACTTAGTGCAGTTTGACAGCATCGTCAAGACCAACATTGATCTGTTTGCTTGCCTCTGCATTATTAAGATGACAATAGTGTGTGCCGCGCGCGCACACGTACGTGTGTGTGTGTGTGTGTGTGTGTGTGTGTGTGTGTGTGTGTGTGTGTGTGTGTGTGTGTGTGTGTGTGTGTGTGTGTGTGTGTGTGTGTGTGCGTGCGTGGGTCCCAACTGTAATGCTTGTCTCAAATCCATTATAACCCGATTAGATTCCCCTCTCCTGGAAGCACCGCTCTGTGACAGAAAGCATAATCTTTAATGGAATTCGTGTGAAATCAAATTATACGAGCATCAATAAACATAACATAATTCAGAAGAGTAAATGGGCTTAATTTATTGGATGGGCAGGCGAAATGGCACCGGTGTGTGTAGAATGAAGATGTCAGACAGAGAGGGCTTTGGAACAGCAGGACAGGGGGCAATGGCAGATACATCATCGGTGTGCGTGTGTGTGTGCGCGTGTGTGTGTGTGTCTGCTTGTGCTTGCGTGTCTATAGATAGAGTGTGTGTGCGAGGCATGTACATGTATGTGTGTTCAATATTCTGAGGCAGGAATTGGGATCAGCAGGAGACTGGCAGATTCTTCATCCACTTGAGTGGGTAAAGAAAGTTGAACCTTTTATTAGAGAGGACTGTAATTTAATGGGCAGGGTACACACACACACACACACACACACACACACACACACACACACACACACACACATGGATGATGAATGCCAGGGGAGACGAGTGTGAGAGAAGGTGGAGAGACAGACAGACAGACAGGGGGGGAGAGAGAGTTGTAAATACACAAAGATTAAATTGAGAGACAGATGAAAAGACGATAAGAAAGAGATAGAGACCGGTGAGAGAGAGTCTGGCCGAGTGTGAAAACATACTAGTGAGGGATGCGAGAAGGGCGGGGGGGGGGGGGGGGAGGTTGTGTGTGTGTATGTGTGTGCGGAAGCGAGGGTGTGTGGAGTGGTGCTTTGAAAAGGGAGGTTTGATGGAGTGGCTCTGCAGCTGTAACAGTCAAGTGTTTGATTGCCCGGGTGGGAATCGTGCAAGGTTGTCATTTTGCGTCTTAACCTTTTTCGAGGAGCTTTTCTTTTTTGGGTGGGAGGTTAATAATCAAAAATGATCTGCTTCAGTAGAGCAGATAAATAGTGTCAAACACAGCTGGGACGGAGAGGGGCTGACTGGCCACCACGGGGCTAAATTGATGGTTGCAGCGAGAGAGGAGACGGGGGAACAGCCCTCCCTCGCTCCTATTGTATGACATGAATAGACTTCTAGGTGTCGTGTTTTTCTGCCTCTGTCGCTCTGTGATGAGTCGCAGTCAGAAACCCGGGGCAGTGCAGATGTAAAGTGTGTGGCATGCGACAACACGGGAGACAGGCTGTCGTTGGAAATGATAGCGGCTCCTTTTACGAGAGATCACTTGGAGCTTTCGGTTTGCAGTTTTTCCAGCCAAAATGCAACACAACATAAAACAATCCGAATACATAGGACCACAATGTCAACAAGTCCCCATGGAGGACTTTTTTGTGTTATTTTTTTAGCCTTAATGTCTTACTGTACCACATGATGTTTACATTTGTGACTAATAAAGTATTCAATCAATACAAAATAACGCATTTTAACGCATGATTTTCTTTATTCTTTTTTTGTTTAGCTTTTTGGCTGGACCTGTAACACTGGGGCCAGCCCTATAAACGCGAACATCTCTGACTGACTAAACTTTGGTCGGCCGGGTGGTGGCCTAACGTTTGGCCAAATTGCCCCTCCAGGCTATGGGATGCCGTCCCTCCAGGCTATGTGATGCAGTCTAACATGACAGGCTGGTGCAAGGTCGAGGACATATCTCCGACCCTTCCTTCCCAGTCAGCCAGGATGATCTGTTAAACTGCATGGCACAATCAAACTTCTATGGGGATAACACGAAAACTTGAACATCACCCACCCACAGACGAATTTACACAGTCGAAGTGTTGCTGCTTCCTGTATCCATCGTTTCAAATAGAAATTCCTCCAGCATTTCATCCTCCGTCCAGCCATATACTAGGTTCTGACCTAGGCTTGTTTTACCTCTTCCCCTCCTGTTAAGAATAATTGGTGCCGTCAAAATGGGATATTCGTCATAGGGGTGTGCGTGCGCTTGTGTACACACACACACACACACACACACACACACACACACACACACACACACACACACACACACACACAGGTTCGCCGTACTATTTTTGTGAGGCTGTTAAAAGCTACTTTTCATTACAAATTCAATATTTTTTACTTACCCTCCTTGCCCAACCTAACCCTAACCCTCGCTTTAATCTCGAAACCCCCTAACCCTAAAGCTTTTCCCCCCTCACCTTAACCCTAAACATAACTGCTATGTTTAACCCTAACCCTGGACTGAATCATTTCCTAATTGTAAAACTAACCCTATAACCCTCAAAATCTTTCTTAACAATCAAATGGACCCTATTCCTCATGGGGCCCTCGTGTCCCTGTGTGGGTTATTTTTTTCTGGTTTTACTATCGTTGTGGTCCCCACAAATTAAAGCACGCACGCATGCACACGCACACACACACACACACACACACACACACACACACACACACACACACACACACACACACACACACACACACACACACACACACACACACACACACACACACACACACACACACTACACACTACACACATACATATGCACACAAAATAAGACGGGGGAAAGGAGCTTGCCGTTGAGAGCATATGTCAGTGTCACACTCCTTCTCCCAGAAGGCCTGACTGTTTTTGAGAGATATACTGCCTGCACACACAAAAAAACCCTCTTCTTCTTTATCCCATAAATCTGTTTGTGTGGAGGATAAAAGCAGACGGACCGAGAGGAAAAGAAAGCAGTCCAGTTTACTTTATCATCTTTCACCCCTGCAGATTTGTAGCGGTAATCGAGGATAACTTACAGTATAATCTTGTTTGTTCCTTTCTTAAGTGGAGAGATAACATCTCTCCGGATCACGACTGGGGGAGCAGGGTAGCGGGGGGAGGAGGAGGAGGAGTGTGTGGGAGAGGAGTGGGAGTGAAAGGATGAGGCTGGGGGTTGAGGGGGGGGGGGGGGGGGGGAATAGAGAGTCTGTTGCATAGCTTTTCTTTATGTGGAAATCCTATAGCGTTGGCGTTTATGACCGGCTGCTCCGCTCCAGGATTTACTACTCTCCTCCTCTCTTAATGTAAGCACAGCGTTATCGGGAGAGAGAGAGAGACAGAGAGAGAGAGAGAGAGAGAGAGCGGGGAAGGACGGTAATAAATATCAGCGATATAGGGGGTCAGCAAAGGTCAATCGGTGAGGAAGATCCCTGTCATAATTTGTTTAAGGAGCTATATTCAATAGCTGTTTGGATCATTTTCAATGGCCATCGGGGGGGATGTAATGCAAACAGTTCATTATTCAATGCCGTGAAATGGGCTACGGCTCAGATAGTCATGGCCACTAGAGCTCCCAGTATGCCTGTCAAACTGGGTTAGGAGAGCCTTACTGGGGACACCGCTGTCATAATGATTAGTATTGTTTGTATGCGGTAGGCCTGCTAAAAATGAACTGGAACTAAGGCATCACGCTTAGTGCGCACTTCACTTACTGTAGTAGTGTGTATTCCACTAGTAGGCCGGCTTTAATTATAGCATAGGGTGGAATTGTGTAATGAAAAGTACAGGTTTTGCAGTTTTTAATTAAAGATTGTAACTAATAAATAGTCAGACTAAAACAATTAAGCAACAGTTTCATCTTGCCAAAAACCACAATCATACTGCAGCATCAGAAGATAATCTCCTCTCAAAGTAATTACGAATAGACCTTTGTCGAACACAGGAATATTCCCTTGAACTCAGGAACTTTATCTCCTTTTGACCTCAGGAACCTAGTTCCAATTTGGTTCCTGCATATGGTATAGTTTCTGGTGCCAAAATGTCCCTTGTGGTCTTTGAGGGGAGAAACTTTGTTTGGTTCCATTTATGCACTCTCAGAGTTACCGTACATAACTGTAACACTTGTCAAAGTGTTGTTAATATAGTGATCAATAAACTTATCCGCCTTTTGTCACTTTTGGTCCTATACCCTTTCAAATATTCCTATCCTCGTCGTATTTTCTATAGATTGAAACTGAAATGCAAGACATTGTTAATTCCGTTAATAATAATAGCCTTTCATTTTGATATTCCATATAGGTTCTTATAATGTCTTGGTGCAGAAGTAACAATGCTTGTTTGGACATGCATGTGATTGAAGTCAGCTCGTTATTAAAGCCTGTTGTTTAGGTCCCTGCTCCTCTGGGGAGAAAGGGCAGCTCTGATGGTGCAGCAGGAGTTGCATAGCCCTCATCAGGAGAGCTATAGAAATGTACGCCTTGTTAATTATTTAAAAGCCCTGCGCAGGCTCAGAAGCTTTACCGATAAAGCGGATTGGAGATGAGGGTCTGTTTGCTCACTGTCAGGGCAGAAAAAGTGATAAAAGAGACCCTGGCCATGGTTTTTAGCCTGCCTTCAACTCCCAACCAGCTTCCATGGATCAGGGGAGGGTGCTGATGGATAGATCTGCTCTTCCCGAGCTTTAGGAATTGTTATTCCTTTTCCCACTGCTGTGTCCAGCTTGGACAGGTGGTATAAGTGTATATTTATTTATTTCCTTTAATACTCTTCTTTATCTCCCTCGTTGTTTGCAGGCCTGTGAGATTGATCAATATTTAATTTTCTGGGAGAGGGAGTGGAGAGGAATCGGCGTGGCTGTGACAGTCAGGAGACCTCTCTCCTCTCCTCTCCTCTCCTCTCCTCTCCTCTCCTCTCCTCTCCTCTCCTCTCCTCTCCTCTCCTCTCCTCTCCTCTCCTCTCCTCTCCTCTCTTGCTCCTAGTCGTTTGTCCCTTCCTTTGCCTCCCTGCATGATCTTTTCTCTTTAGCCGGAACTTGTGACTTCTGTGATACTTGTGAAACTGTGATTTCTATTCTGGAACAGCAGTGTATTCATACACAGTAAAATCCAGTAAAATCCAGTGAGTGTTCATTTAACTCAGAAAGTGTAAACATGGACAGTATAGATTGTGGGGAAAAGGCTATACTTTAACATTGAGTTATAATGTTTAATTTAAAAAAAAATGATCGTAAAGGGTTTTGGTGTTCCTTACTGCAGTGAGGCCTGGCTACGAACAGGATTCCTTTGGTGACCTAAGACCCCCATATGTTCTTAGCCCAGTGCCTGGACGTGGCCTTCACTGACCAAGGAGGCTCGTGCCTGGGTCATCTTTCACCCTGGAGACCAGAGGAGGGGATCAGTGACACCGACAAGGGGAGAGAGTAAGGGGGATGGGGAGAGAGGTAGAAAGGAACGTTTATTTGTGTGTATGTGTGTG
The DNA here is from genome assembly GCF_963280865.1 of Gymnoscopelus braueri. Classification (NCBI taxonomy): domain Eukaryota; kingdom Metazoa; phylum Chordata; class Actinopteri; order Myctophiformes; family Myctophidae; genus Gymnoscopelus; species Gymnoscopelus braueri. The sequence goes on from NC_137605.1 coordinate 45,456,423, forward strand.
TGTTTCATGCATGTGCATATGTGCAGAAGCATGCGTGTGTAGGCGTGTGCATGCGCAAGTGCCCTCCCACCTCTGTGTGTGTGTGTGTGTGTGTGTGTGTGTGTGTGTGTGTGTGTGTGTGTGTGTGTGCGTGTGCGTGTGTGTGCGTGCGTGCGTGTGTGTCTAATCTACCGCCAGTCTTAAAGGATGCTGACACCTCCAAGTGTTAAAACCACTCTGCATAACCCTTAAAGTCGAAGCTCTATCGGTCAAAATAAAGGATGGCCGTAAGTAGGAAAAAAATACTGCATTGCCGTGGATGAAAATGAGCAAGATGCTCCCCGGTCTTGCCGATAAAGCCCTGAGACAACTGCTTAGTCAGGTCCAACTAATCATGTCCCTTTGTCAATGTATTTGAGACGAGCGAATCGTTGTCAATGACATAAGCCATTACTGTCCTGACCCTGGAGCCCTCCACAGGATAAATAACCCATAGATTTCATTTAAAATTGACAAGCATTTGTACAACAAATTTTCCTTTTTTTTCCCACTTTATTTCTAAATTTCTATTTTTGAGAAATTACTTATTGAATAGACAATCTGCATTTCTTTGCTATGTTATCACATTTTGAATCAAGCGGTCCAGAGATGCAGACGTACACTCCATGATGATGTTTGCATCTCCTTATGGGTCCGTTTTTGCACTCGTTAAAACAGACCCTCTGGATTTTTATAGGTTGGCTTTTTTTTTTTTAAAGCCACTTCTTTTATTTAGACTTTCCGATGTCATTTCTTACAGGAATGTTAACAAGCCCTTTAACGAACCGTGCAAACGATTACAGTTACTTAAAAAAAAAGAAAAGGACAGAAAAGATGAAGCTCCTTGCTTATCAGCGGTGGTTGTACAGTAGATAATCATGAAAGAAGAAAGCTGATAGTTTTGACTGCGGGCCATCCAGTCTCTCTCTCTCTCTCCTCTCTCTCTCTCTCTCTCTCTCTCTCTCTCTCTCTCTCTCTCTCTCTCTCTCTCTCTCTCTGTGTGATAGAGGGGTAGTGCCACCACTTCTCCCATTATACCCCCTTCCAGATAATCACCACCAGAAGGGAGCAGGAATTTCTCCCCACATGCTGGTGGTTTCTGGCTCGTTTCAACCCCTGCTTTCCCATTGAGGGGAGAGGAATTTAAATTTCATACACAGCGATGAGGAATGACTCTGGGTAGGCTATCTGCCTGTCTCAGAAGCGTCTGGTTCGCTTTGAAACAACCCCCACCCCCCCTCTCTCCCTCCCTTGAAAAAAAAAAAAAGACTTTGAAATCACAGTGATAAAACGTTATCTTGGAAAAACCCAAAAGAAAGAGAAACTATTCTTTTATAGCTTGTGTGAAGTGGCAGCAGCCAGTTTTAGCTCTCTTTATCTGTGATCCACATAGCTGACTGATGGCGTTGGTGGACATGATGGAGTCTCTGGGGGGCTCTGGGCCAGGTGTTCACGTTAATGCCGGAGCCCTCAGAGCACCTGTTAGGGCCACGCTGAGTGTAACAGAGCATCAGGCACACACGTCTAGCCTACTTGCTCTGCTTACTAACTACAGGCAGTTAAAGTATGAGGTGAAAGGCAAAGGGAAGTATAAGAAATGTGTTTGAGTAAGATTCTTTTTTTCTTTTTTTATCTATCATAATAATAATCATCATATGGTTTAATTTCCTTCCGCTAAAGAGCTCTCCCTTCTGTCTGAAAAAAAAAAAAAAACTAAAGCGCATTGATATTCAGGGCTTGAGGAGACAGCGCAGCACCTTGCATCTCTCTCTCTCTCTCTCTCTCTCTCTCTCTCTCTCCCTCTCTCTCTCTCTCTCTCTCTGGGTCTCAGGTGTCATTATGTAACCCCCCGGCAGCTGCCACACACAGCTTTATAAGATGTTATGACCTCTTATTAAACAGTGGCACTTTAAGTAGCCTTCTCTCCTCCTTCACTCCCGTTGCTCAGTGGTCCATAGAGGCCGGGTCCTTGCCAAGCATTATCAAAGTGAACAGGATTTTAATGGGCCCAGGGAGACTGATAAAGACCCTACCATGGCCAGGTATAGCGCTGCTCTCTCCCTCCCCGCCCCATTCACTCCCCTAATGCAGACAGGCTGCATTATCCAAGCACGGCGCTAAATAATAAACAGATGGCTGCCACCAAATTTAGCCAGAACCAGTCCAAACTACAAAGGCACCCCAAAATGAAATGATAGGGTATTAGAGAGGAGATACAATTTGCAGGTCAAAATGTAATGGTAACCTTTCACTTTGCAAATTGAAAATTAACCTTTGGGGGGGCGGTATTGAATCACTCACAGCTGACGTCTTTCACGCATGCTTGGCGGGCAATCTTCTGTTTCGGCAAAGAACGGAACGTGGTGGAGTCGAGGGAGAGGAGCAAAAAGCGGTGACGAAGGATCATATTTATGACTCTGGGGTTTTTCTCTCATTTGTCTGTCCGCTCACAGACCGTCGCAGCCAAGAAAATCAGGAATGAGACGGAGCGCTGAGAGAGTGAGGAGCACTGCAGCCTCCGAGTTCTCTGTCTGTCCTATTCTCACATCTATCTATCCACCACAATAAGATTAAGCTGGAGGAGTCTGTTCTGCACCCCTGACTGTAAATCACGCATGCTCTCTGCACAGATAGGCTATACTAAAATACCAGATGACTGTGTTTGCGATGTGGTGTTTGAGGAAAGAAAAAATATATATAAAATGCCATTCATTTTTCATAGAATTATGATTTCCTGAAGAAATGAATCAAGGTCCACTGTATTTATTTAATAGGCTGGCCTGTTTTGACTGTTCTTGGGCAATTATTCCATGCCCTACACCCACTCTGCGAGGAAGGCTTATAATGCTAACCTTGTCATATTCAGCAGCTGTCAGCGAAATGGCCACTGTACCGGGCCAAGCTGGTAAAGTGGCCTATTCATTATCCTAATCTCATTAGTTAAGATCTGTTAAGTAGAGACCGGTTTTAATGCATGCTTTTCCCTTTTAATTATTGGCCATAAATACATTGGAGTGCATTAGGGGTCCTTGGGTCGAGGAGCAGAGCACTCCCTAATAGATTAGGGGACAAACACATTATCTAAATGTACATATCTACCTAATCATGAACCAGTGATAGCCCTGCCAGCATTGTGACATCAATTGCAGTTTGACATTTGACCCCGAGCTGTGCCCTGTCGCAGAGCTCCTGTCACACAGAGGTCTCAGAAAAAGGAAAAGAGAGAGAGAGAGAGGGAGAGAGAGAGAGAGAGAACAGACGTCATCGTTGCAGTAAAGCTCAATAACCCCCCCCCCCCCCCCCCACACACACACACACACACACACACACACACACACAGCCCTGCCTGTAATGATTGAGGCTGTATTGTTATTTCTGAATGCTAACAGAGTATTTCTAAATTGGCCCGTGGTTAATCGAGTTACAGATTTGGGGATTTGGAGATTAGTATTAAATACATGAATAAGCACTCTACTGTATATGAGCCAGCAGCATGCAGGCCGGTCTCACGTTGAATGAGAAAGTGGCAAAGTAGGGGTGGGAAAGAACAAGTGGCTGAGGGGTTTCTCTCTCTCTCTCTCTCTCTCTCTCTCTCTCTCTCTCTCTCTCTCTCTCTCTCTCTCTCTCCCCTCTCTAAGTCTTATCCATCCCTAACAAACACCACCCACATGCGCATACTCAGGGTGCTGAGGTACAGTATGTAAGGGTGCTATATCTTCCACATAAAGGGAGCCTACAGTTGTGAGATGGTATTGTTGTTGTATTGATGAGGGAGGCTAGTCCCATGTAAGTTAACATCATGACTAAGCTTCAGCAGCTGTGTGTGTGTGTGTGTGTGTGTGTGTGTGTGTGTGTGTGTGTGTGTGTGTGTGTGTGTGTGTGTGTGTGTGTGTGTGTGTGTGTGTGTGTGTGTGTGTGTGTGTGTGTGTGTGTGTGTGTGCACATACTGTACGTGCACACGCACATACGTGCACGCGCTGTATTCCCTGGCAAAGCATATACTGTGGTTTACTGTATTCTACGGGCTGATCTGCAGTCCTCAGGTGGTTGTGTGTGTGGGTTGTGAGTTCTGACAGTATGGTTGTGTGTTGGGCTGTTTCTCAACATCAGGTCTGGGGACCACCGGGGGTCCAAATCATGGACCCTTGACGTGTCCGCAACTCTGAGAATGTCCAATGGGTTACCTCTGAGACTCAAATCTACAATGTCAAATCCTGAGTGTTCATTTAACTCTGAGAGTGCACAAGTGGAACCGAATGGACCCGTTAAGGGTCCATTCGGTTCCATTTGTGCACTCTCAGAGTTACAGACCCGTAAGGGTTCATTTGGACCCCGGACCACGCGTTGAGAAACAGTGGTGTGTGTTGGGTGTGTGTGGTGGCTGACAGTAGAGTTGTACTATCAGCGTGTATAGCAGCTGTTGACCTCTGTAGGACAACACTCCTCTGTCTACTTATCCTGTTGGAGAAGCACAGAATGAGAACTATTGTCTCGGCCAAGCATCTTACACAACGGCTACACTGTGTGTGTGTGTGTGTGTGTGTGTGTGTGTGTGTGTGTGTGTGTGTGTGTGTGTGTGTGTGTGTGTGTGTGTGTGTGTGTGTGTGTGTGTGTGTGTGTGTGTGTGTGTGTGTGTGTGTGTGTGTGTGTGAGAGAGAGAGAAAGTGTGCATGTGTGGACATTATGCTAATCAGCCTGTACAAACTATACTATACATCAACATGCTATGTGTAATTATGCAAAACAAAGCTAGAAATTATGAAGGTAATTCCACATCAAATAAGTAAAATATGTGCGTGCACATACAGTACGCTTGTGTGTGTGTGCGTGCACGTGCGTGCGCGTGTGTGTGTGTGTGTGTGTGTGTGCGTGCGTGCATGTGTGTTAATTCCCCCACTCTCGTCTAATGAACAATCTCACTGCGACATTATTATTAGGCGGCTCAATACATTATGGCCTAATTCAACCCATGCAATTATTGGAGGGCAAGCCTCCATAGATGTATTACACACAGCCTGCACACATGCTCATATTGTATTGGTCATATTTGTGAGTCAATACAAGCCTTGGGCCACTTGATTTAATTACTGTACACCGGTTGCTCTGATTAGCAGCTATTTTCCCAGCAGTAAATATAGGCCACATGTCATAACCATAACAAAGGTGTTAATGATGTAGTCCTATTATAGGGTCAGCGGTCCTCAGCCTGCGGGGCAGGGCCCACTGGTGGCCCG
>NC_137605.1:45466674-45506674 GCF_963280865.1 Gymnoscopelus braueri
GTCAATACTTAGTAAACGTGACCTCTCACTCTGTACTTGGTCTGCTCTTTCTCCCCTCTACACCAAACCTCTTTTGGTGTAGAGGGGAATATTTAATCTGCGAGGCGTTGTGAGTTTGTACATCTGCTATTTTTGGCTAAAGTTCCCCTCAGAATAGCGATGCTAACGTTCATGTGGTTAATGTAAAAAAAAAACAGTAATCCTATCACTTTAAGTTTTGTAACTCTGAGGACCCCCTAGGGGTCACGGGTCCCCTGTTGAAGACCCCTGTTCTATATAATTACTGTAGACACTACATGAAGGTCCATGTCATTAAGCGAGGTTACCAGTCACATTCATGGATGTGTTGTCCACCAGATGGCGCCGTCTCCTTAGCAGAAACGCACTGTTGTTTTTGGCCACCATAACGCCTCTCAACTTTCTTCAATTTACTCACATTTACATGCTTAGTTTTAGACATTGTTTGCTGGCATATTTGAATAGAAATTGTAACCTTTCAGTTTGCCTATGACCAATCTGGGAACCTGACTATGAACACAAAACTGACCTTTATGGATCCCTCAGAACTGTTTCCCTGCAATATTGAGAAGAAATGGAAGCATAAGATTTACAATGTAGGCATTTAGCTCTTAATCCAGAGCGATTTACAGTAATCAAGGACAACACAAGGTAATGGAAATAATAATCTAGGATCATAGGTAAACCAAGAACCTATCATCAGTCTAAAACAGTATGATATAAAAAAATAATCTGTACATTGAAACTAATACACGTATACTATAGGATGCCCAGGTCTACAAATGAACCTGGCATGCTATCTAAATTACATTTTAGCCTTTGCATAGATAGGGTGCAAGGTCACTTGAAGAGGTGAGTCTTCAGATTATGGTGGAGATGTTGTTGTTGTTGTTGTTGTTGTTGTTTGTTTGTTTTGTTCAGTGGTGGAAGAAGTAGCTTCTCAGATATTTTACTTGAGTAAAAGTAGCAATACCACAATATAAAAATACTCTTGTTACAACAAGTGAAAGGCCTGTGTTCAAAATGTTTCTTGAGTAAAAGTACAAAAGTATTGGCATCAAAATATACTTAAAGTACAAAAATATTTGAAAATAGCAGATCTACAAGCTCACAACGCGTCGCAATGCGACATGTTGTGAACTTGTAGATCGGCTATTTTCAAATAGCTAAAGTGATTAGGGCAAATAGGGCTAAAGTGCTTAAAGGACGACTTCACCGCTTTTCAACCTATCTTCATATAATTGGTCCTCACTAATACTCATGATAAAATTGTACAATTTTTTTTCTACTCGGCCTGTGTCTCATAGGAGGACTGTGGACAGTCCAGAAACCGTCTACCAGTGACATCATCGTTAGGCATGATTTTTTTTTCCAACAAGATTTCAAATTTTTTATTTAGATTTTTATTAACACGAGAACAATGGCTTCTTTTATTGCATTGCAACTTTCCAGGAATAGAAAGCCTGCAGTTTCTATTAGCTTGGATTCCCCATTGATGATGTCACTGGTAGACGGGACTCTGAACTGTCCACAGCCCTCCTCTGAGACACAGGCCGAGTAGATTATTTTTTTACCATTTTATCATGAGTATTAGTGAGGACCAATTATATGAAGATAGGTTGAAAAGCGGTGAAGTCGTCCTTTAATGTATGTTTTATAATATAATAATTTATACCTGCAAAGTAGCTAGTAACTAAAGTTTTCAAATAATTGTAGTGGAGTAAAAGTACAATATTTGCCTCTGAGATGTAGTGGAGTAGAAGTAAAAGTATTGAAAATTGGAAATGCTCCAGTAAAGTAAAAATACGAAAATTGTACTTAAGTACAGTACTTGAGTAAATGTACTTAGTTACTTTACACCACTGCTGATTACATTCATAATGCAGTGGTAGCCAGCTCATCATGGATGAAGTTCAACATCTTCATGTAATGTATTCAATACACCAGCAGATGGCAGCAGGAACACACGGACCACAGACACTTTCACAGAGTGCAACTTGAATATTATGTCTGGAAATTCAGATTTATAAGCGGTTATTCTGAAAAGTAAAATTCTTGAGCAAAAGAATAGTGCTGAAAGTGTCAGTGCTGATGTCCAGTGCTGATGACCTACATTTATACTCATCACATAAGCAACTGTCAGTCAGGGGAAACCCATTTGGTTATTACCAGCGGCTCTCATCATGGTGTGTAGTAAAAACATTAAATAAAATTACACCATTTTGCCTATAATAACATGCTCAACATTGGGACGGCAGGTTGAAAAATAAATGGTATAGAAATGTCCTCTGTATGGGGAAATAATTACACACAAAGTAGTGATAGTAAGTGAAAAAGTAATTCATAACGTGTTCATAACACACCGTTTGGGAACCACTGGGCTGTAAGGCCTATACAGTATTTAAACAGGGCTACACTGTGTACCAACTCAATGCAGACACTATGATGTGTTCTGTACCTTTTCTTGTCTTCTTGTGCCTGGCAGTGCTGGAAAAAGTACTCAATTGCTTTACTTAAGTAAAAGTATCAATACTGCAATGTAGAAATACTCTGTTACTCTGTAAGTAAAAGTCCGGAATTAAAAATGTACTGTGTACTGTAAAAATGTACTGTAAAAATACAAAAGTATTGGCATCAAAATATACTTACCAAAAGTAAAAGTACTCATGATGCAGAATGTCCCATTTCAAGTTTTCAAATGTAAGCTGTGAGCATGTAGATCGGCTGTTTTCAAATGGCCGAAATGTATACAGAGCTGAAGTGGTTAATGTAGGTTTTGTAATAATAATCAAAATCTACAAAGTAACTAGTAACTAAAGTTTTCAAATAAATGCAGTGGAGTAAAAGTACAATATTTGGATCCGAGATGTAGTGGAGTAGAAGTAAAGGTATTGGAAATTGGAAATACTCAAGTAAAGTACAAATACCTCAAAATTGCACTTAAGTACAGTTCTTAAGTAAATGTACTTAGTTACTTTACACCCCTGCCTGGTATGTTGAATGTCAACGCACTCCAGTCCATGTGGTTTGCAGCTGAGGGGAGACATCATGTCTCCCCGTCGCCCCATCCGGTCCCTGCACCCCCGTGGACGCACGCAGAGGGGTGAGTTATATCAAACGGAGCGCCAACCTGACTGATGGAATTTTAATTAGTCTCGTTTAATTTCAGTCATCCCATCCAGACCCTGAGTGTACTTTCCATCCTCTCACACATCCTCTTTTCTTTACGGCACTCTTCGGATTGCCTCACACTCAGCGATGCAGCGATGGTGCTGGTGGTGGTGGTGGTGGTGGTGGTGGTGCTGTCATGTCGGTTCCTGCGATTAAAACCTTGTGCAAACGTGACATCAGTAACGTGAAGGTGATACCCTTGTTGCTGGTGATATCATAGCAACATCTTGATCCTTACAATCATCTATTTTGAGAGTTTATCACCTCTTTGATCCGTAGCAATACCACAATATAAAAATACTCTGTTATAGTAAAAGGCCTGTGTTCAAAATGTTACTTGAGTAAAAGTACAAAAGTATTGGCATCAAAATACACTTAAAGTACCAAAAGTTAAAGTACTAAAATATTTGAAAATAGCAGATCTCCCCGTCACCCCATCGGTCCCTGCACGCGGTCCCTGCGATTAAAACCTTGCGTAACGTGACATCAGTAACCTGAAGGTTATACCCCTGTTGCCGGTGATATCATAGCAACATATGGATCCTTACAATCATCTATTTTAAGAGTTTATCACCTCTTTGATCCGGGCTATTGCTATAGATCCTGTGGATTTGTAGACTGACACACAGTTATATAGAGGGGACCATTTTAACCACTTACACATAATATAGGCTATACTCAGTTGATCGGAGTACCCCAGGGCTCTATACTAGGCCCCCTCCTTAGTACAGTGTGGCACTGCAAGAGGCTAGCCATCTATGACAGGGTCTGTGTGTGTCTGTGTGTCTGTGTGTGTGTGTGTGTGTGTGTGTGTGTGTGTGTGTGTGTGTGTGTGTGTGTGTGTGTGTGTGTGTGTGTGTGTGTGTGTGTGTGTGTGTCTCTGTCTGTCTGTCTGTCTGTCTGTCTGTCTGCCTGCCTGCCTGCCTGCCTGCCTGCCTGCCTGCCTGCCTGTCTGCCTCTCCGGAGCCATGTACATATTTAACTTATTATTATAATAGAAGTCAATGGGGATGTGATCACACTGAAACCTCGTCTCTTGGCAATCCGCCCATTGGATTTTGAGATATATATTGTGTGCAAGACAAGTGGACATTGTGGCCTAAGGGTGGCTCTAAGGAATGGCCATGGGGTCACCAAAATCAGTAGGGTTTCTGCTGCAATCTGCCCGTTAGATTACGAGATATATTTTATGCAAATTTGACATTTTGGGCTGAGGTAAAAGGATATACGGTCACTCGAATGGCTAGGGTTCATCCTCCGGGGAGCATGAATGTGCTCGGCTTAGTTTCATGGCAATCCACCCATTCAATTTTGAGATATCTTGTGCACAAGTGAAAATCTTTGCTGCAGGGTTTTGTTAAAAGACAGGTCATGGGGTCATTTAAATCTGTATGGTTCATCCCAGTTCAAAACTTTTGAACTGGAATTTGAATTTATTTTGAGTGTCAAAGATATTATTTTATTAATCAAACTTATTTTTCTTATTGACATTATGTTTGCTGAGATAATTCTATGATCACAGATCAGATATCAAAGTGATCCCAATGCTGTTTTGGGGTTTTCAACTCCCCAAAATCCAAATCTGGTCCACTCAGATATAGGTATTTATATATATATATATATATAGGTATATTTTAAACTCTTGGGCCCTAGAGCTTGAAGGCATGCAGCAAATGCCATAGCAATCCAGCCAGTAGATCCAAGTGTTGGACAGACAGATAGACCAAGCTACATTGCCATCCTGCGCTCCCACCAGCAGCGACAACTGACAAAGTGGCTGTCAGTCATTCATTTCCAAGCTGAGCGACACGGAGTGGCAAGACTCCTGGCGCCAAAATCCATTTGAGAATAGTTCAACTTTATGCAGATGAGCAGTGACAGTCGAGTTCGAGCGAGGGCCAATCAGAGGGCATGTGTTCACCTATTAGAACCCTGAAGAAGGCAGTGTAGTCTGTCCGAAACGTTGGTAATTTGTCTGTCTCTGTGTCCACAATAAAATTTGCATCGGCAGCTACGAGTGTGCGGCTATCGGACTCTCTCTTTTCCCGGTGGTTCACCCAGGTGGGCGTGGTTTTGAGGTTAGGTTTAGGTATAGTTTCTGTGAGGTTAAGGTTAGGGTTAGGCATAGTGTTTGTGAGGTTTGGGTTAGGGTTAAGGTCACGTTTAGGCATAGTTTATGTGAAACCTTAGGGTTTAGGCATATAACCACACCCACCTGGCGAAACACCAAAGAAAGAGGGAGTCCTGCGCGGCTATACTCTTTTATTATTTACCTACGGTATTAGAACCACCAGAGACAAACACTGACTGTCTGCATGTCTCCTACCCGCCTGTGGAGCTGTCCTGTCAGGCACAGCTGCTAGCCTGAGCCACCTGGAGCTCCCACTGGACCACAACTCACCTATTAATGGCGATATATAAATAGGCCTGCCTGTAAGAAAATACAAACACAACACCACAATGAATATACCGTAGCAAAGATGTTGTAAATGTAACATAACTTATTATGACATGTAGAAGTTACTGGACTGCAGTGGTGAAAATATTATGACAGGAAAAGTCTCTTAATCCACAACGTGTTTCGTCAGCACAAAATGTTTATTTTGGTTATTTCATATACTGTAAGGGCATCGCAACTGAACATAATATATGTTTACATAGGTGTCAACATGTAACACACTTGTACGTTGACAGTGAGGCCTTGTAAAAATGATGGACTCCCCTATCATGCATGGAAGCTCACAAATATTGTTGTTGTTGTTGTATTATATAGGTCAGTGACCTTTTCAGGCCGTGACCCCCCAAAATGATCATATTTGAACTGGGGACCCCTCCAAAATAATCATGTTTGAACTGGGGACCTTCCACCCTGACAAGCACTTGGAATTGTAGGAGTTGAGGCATTACATTTAGTTTGACTCTGTTCCACAGATTGCGGGGCGTTGCAAGGCGTTGTGAGCTTGTAGATCTTTCACAATTTTGGCCTCTTTCTTATATTAATTGACAATTTGGATTTTTTTGGGGTTATTAAATAGGTATTAAAAGTCCTTAAATTGTCACTTCACTGTCATTTGGGGACCCTGAAACCAAGCCATCCAGGATCCTGGTGAATCATGACCATAAAACATTTGATTCCGTGTAAATATATTTAATTATATTATATATTTAATAAATATTTTTGTATTTGTGGAACCACAAATTGGCCACCACTGCTATGCTCTATATGTGATGTAGAGGTGGCTGACCAGCACCTTGACATACAGCAACTCTATCACTGAAGGCCTACGCAGGCGGCAGTGGCTCAGGAGGTAGAGCTGCCTTTTGGGAATTGGAAGGTTCACGGTTCAATCCCCAGCTCCTCCTGAATGCATGTCGAAGTGTCCTTGAGTAAAACATTGGACCCCTAACAGCTCCCGATGAGCATGTCGGTGCCTTGCATAGTTGCCTCCACCATCGGTGTGTGTGTGTGTGTGTGTGTGTGTGTGTGTGTGTGTGTGTGTGTGTGTGTGTGTGTGTGTGTGTGTGTGTGTGTGTGTGTGTGTGTGTGTGTGTGTGTGTGTGTGTGTGTGTGTGTGAGATACACATTGCAAAGCATGTTTATTTCCATTTATTTGTTTGCTTATAAGTTAAAAGTTCTCAAATAGAAACTAATCAAATTACGTTTTTCAATTTGATTTCCAAATTCCTTTTTATTAATTATTTCTTAAAATAAATATATATATATCTATATATCTATAGGTCAAAATATCGGTAGGCTAATCGGTGGTCCAGGGCTCTCCAAAATTGGATCAACATTGGACCCAAAAGTCTGGCATCGCTCAGGCTCTACTGTAGATGCCACTGAGACAACAGATCTATAACAGTCATATTACTACCCAGTCGGTCACAGACAGGCCAGACGCATGCCTTAGTCGGGTCTGGAAGAGAGAGCAGCAGAGTGACACGGAGGAACTCCCTCTCCAATATGAGACCATGAGGTCTCTCTCTGAAACCACATCATGGAGACATAACTGGGTCATAATAACCCATTTGGTGACTGAGTTTCATAACTGTCTGGACTCTCCGCAATGCCAGTCAAGCTCGCCTCTGAAGCAAATACGAGACAAGGACGTAACTTTTGGTTCATGAGATGGTATGTAATGGCTTCCAGGGGCAATTTTCCACCTTCAGGGTCTGGGGGCCCTCACTCACAAGTACACACATGCACGCGCACACATGCACGCACGCACACACACACACACACACACACACACGCACACGCACACGCACACGCACACGCACACGCACACACACACACACACACACACACACACACACACACACACACACACACAGAGAGAGAGAGTTCTAATGTGTCCTGACAGAGGAGCTATCCAGAGCCCAACTAATGCAAAAATGGGAAATCTCATTTGCGTGGAGAGGTGGAGGCCTCCCTTCACTCTCGTACCCTGGCATGGCTTTCTGGGAAGTGTGGAAAGCCGACGCATTGAGTCACCCGAGACGTTGGGTCAGAGCGGTTTGGAGACTGCTGGAAGAGAGCTGTGTCGCTGAGGCCAGTGTGTGGAGTGTGTCTATTCTCAGTCTGGCTATCAGGGATTCCCTTTGACAAGACCCGAGCCTTATTTCTAAATGGGAGCATGCCTGGAGCGGAGAGGTGGAGGGGAGAGGGCGAGGGAGGGAGGGAGGGAGGCAGGAGGGGAGGGTGTGGGTGAAGGTGAGGACGTGTGGAATTATACTGCACAGACATGTACGCATGCACGTATGACCAAAATTGCATGATAAGAGGGAACCATAAAGCACACCAATAACGCCATGTTGATGTTGAGACGTGTGTGTGTGTGTGTGTGTGTGTGTGTGTGTGTGTGTGTGTGTGTGTGTGTGTGTGTGTGTGTGTGTGTGTGTGTGTGTGTGTGTGTGTGTGTGTGTGTGTGTGTGTGTGTGTGTGTGTGTGTGTGTGTGTGTGTGTGTGTGTGTGTGTGTGTGTGTGTGTGTGTGTGTGTGTGTGTGTGTGTGGTGAGCGGGGGGGGGGGGGGTTGCCAACAAATGTATGTGTGGACACGTGTACACACTTCTGGTATGCGTTGCATTTGTGGCTTCCATTGTGTGTGTGTGTGTGTGTGTGAGACGAAGGCGAAGCACACGTGTGTGCATGCCTGTGTATTTTTCTTTGGCAGTGTTGCGGCCCCTGATCCCCCTTTACAGGAGGATGATTAAGGGCCCAGACGGTTTCCCAGAAGCCCCAGCAGTTACGTAGATAGTGGCAAGGTTGTGACACATGGGAGCTGCTGAGTAACACTGCCTCCTGCAGCCAGAAATGACAAGCTAACAAACCATGAAGGCATGCAGACTTTTACAACCGATTACCCAACCTGGCATGGCCGTATTAGGGGGGGAAGAACATGTCATTATTACAAATGCGCACATTTTAGATCAACTATGCATTATGGTTCTAGAGCAACAGATGTTTCTGTAAAGAAAACAATCGTATTATTCCACATTATGTTACTAGTTATTGCTGTGTTGCGTAATGCAATATTAGATTACATGTGCAGAATGATGACTCCACGAACAAAAATTATAGGTTTCGAGATTTCTGTAAATGTATCTCTGGTAATGTCATACATCAGTGGCTCTCAACCTTTTCAGGCAACGACCCCCCAAAATAATCATATTTTAACTGGGGACCCCCCACCCTGACAAGGACTTGGAATTGTAGGCATTACATTTAGTTTGACTCAGTTCCCACATGCGTAAATATTGTGAAAATAGCCGATCTACAGGCTCACAACGCCTCGCAACGCGAGGTGTTGTGAGCCTGTACCGTAGATCGGCTATTTTCACAATTTCTGCCGCTTTCTTATATTATTTGACAATTTTGCCAATGTTTGACCAGTTTTTATAGTATAGTTTGTTGATTATCTTGATGCAGTAATGGTCTTTTTCTTTTTTTTTTTTTTTTTTTCTTTAGGTATTAAAAAGTCTTAAAAGTCTTTAAATTGTCACTTTACTGTCATCTTGGGACCCCCCAAAAATCATCTTGGCACCCCCCTGGCCCTTGGGGTCCCGACCCACAGGTTGAGAACCACTGTCATACATTACAGTACCTAAATCAAACATACTGAATAGTGCATGGTATTAATTAATCCATGTAAATATTGAATGCCTTCAGCCATGCCCAGTTGGGAAACACATTTTGTTTTGCGTCAGTGGCCGCATCATCGCTAAAACACACGTACAAGTCCTGTACTGTATGTCGTGTCAATAAAATCCGCCCAGTGCCAGACACGCATGCATACACGCTGGTCAGGCCGGCTGGCGGTAAATCCTGGATACACTCACTACGCTAGCAGAGCAGAGTATCCTGTTTACCCTCTGCTCTGAAACAATCCGCCTTTAACACTTCCCAAGGTCAGGCATTCCTTTAAATGCACAACCTCCACACCCAATAATGCTACCGTATACAGCATTTATATGTATACATGACATAGATTATCACATAGCGTTCGTCAATGCATGAGGTTGTTTAAGGACAACTATGAATGACAGGCGATAATTTGTTTATTCCATAACCGTAGTCCTGTTTATTCACAAAGACAACACGAAAATAGCATTTGATTTGATTAACACCATAATTGACTCTAAATATATGAATTACTGTGAGGGGCATTCGGGTGGCGCCGAGGTAAAGTACCTGTAGTGTCCGCCACCGTGGAGTCTAGGGGTTTGAATCCACTGTGGTGCATCTGGCTTGGCCGAGTGTCTATACAAAATAAGCCATGCTTGGCGAAGGGAAGCCTGGTGAGGAGGGTGATCTTTGCCTCTGTACTAGTAACTCCTATGGACTGGGGTTGTGCCTGTCAGCAGGGGGTGTTCAACGGGTGCAGTAGGACAGTGGTTCTCAAACTTTTTCAAGTCAAGGACCCCCAAATTAATATGTATTTGGCTGCGGACCCCCAGCTGAAAACCTTTTGTGCCAGGGACCACCAATTTCCAAAAATAGCAGATATACAAGCTCACAGCGTGGCACGAAGTGACGCTCTCTGAGCTTGTATATCTGCTATTTTTGAATAGCCAACATAGAAACATAGAAATGAAGTTGAATAGCCAACATAGAAATGAAGTTGTTAAAATGATAGTGATGCTGTATTACCGGCTTTTGCTGGGGACCCCTGGAACCCCCCCCAAGGACCCCTGGGGGTCCCTGGACCCCACTTTGAGAACCAATGCAGTAGGATGGAGGGGTGCGGGAACTTCACTTGCAGGTGAGCTAGTAGAGTACAACAGCAGTGGCAACACAGAAATGTGTGGGGAGGGTTAATTGACACAACGAGTAAATGTTTTCGCTACTAAAAAAAGAAAAAAATACATTACTGTCAACAAATAACTGCCTCTCTGGGATTTCCTGGCGGTGTGGGGAGGGGGTTGGTTGAAAACACAGCAGGTGCTGCTGGCTTCCGGCCTCGCCAGGACGCAGCAGTTCTCTGTAAACCATCAAAGATCACCGTTTTCCACTCTTTGTTTTGGCTTCTTTGCACCCGGACAAACTCCAGGGTCTCCTCAGCCCATGGATTTTTACCACATCATCTACAGCAATAAAGATAGAGATATGAAACTCAAACCCACACCACCAAGGGTACTCAAAAGTGTGTGGTTGTGAAAGAAATGGACTACCAACATATTTATGGTACTTTCGTCTATGTTTGACATGGTGAGTTTTTTCCACCAGTGAGGACAGTACTTTATGATCGGTCTGTACAAGCTTGCCCCCTCTTTCTTTAAAAGAGGCTTTTATGCCTTTATTAACAGGACAAGTAGGCTGACAGGAAATGGGGAGTGACATGCAGCAAAGGCCGTCGGGCTCTGTACGCGAACCCACGACACGCTGTCAGGCTACACTGAGCCTATAGGTGCCCGGACCGCTACGCCAGCCGTCCGGGCCAGCTTGTCCCATCTTGATTCTTTTCTCACCCTTTCACCCAGGGCAAATAATAGCTGATTATGTGATACAGTACATGTACTGTATCACATAGCCTTTATTTGTCCTTGGTTAAGTAAGCCTTGTCGAATCATGTGGCCCATAGGTCAGGAGCCTATCTACTGTTTCTGTAGCGTGAGGGAGCTTGATGACAAGTACACCCCCTGTGTGCCAAGCAGGGCCCGGCCGATGAATCGAACCCCAACCTCCCAATCTTAGGGCGGACACTGTAACCACAAGGCCACTGAACTGGTTCTTTTGTCCTTGGTTAGAAGGCCATAAAAGGATTAGTTTGGTCCCTAGGAGTATGTGGCAGCTGATCAATCGGCGCAAGCTAAGGCCATACCAGCCCTTGGGATTATTATCTATTTATTTATTATTATCTATTTATTTTGGCAAAAAGAAATACATATATTTGTGGGGAAAAAATGTCAGGGTCCAATATATAATTCATAGCCCATTTGTGCTTAATTTGAAACTAAAATAATTGCTGTATGAGATTAATGCGGTAGTCTCGGATCAACATCATGTTCTTGATTTTCAGACTGGTCTGTGTTTACTTATTGGTTAAGGACTGGAAGCCGGACGGTGAATCATTCTACCATGATTCACTCTTCAAGAAAATATGACAATGTTTTACTGCTTATGGTAATTTACTGTGGGTAGCTGTAGTTCCATTCATCCCGGAACCCTGTAGTCATTCCCTATGAGAACTGAGGAAAGTTACTTACTGAAATGTTTCTGTTGCAATAGTCCAGTGGGTTTCAACATTTTCGTCCCCAAGGCACACCAATGGGCAAGTCAAAATGTCAAGGCACATCTGTATTCATAGCTAAAATAGACAATTTACAAGCTCACAATGCGTTGCAATGCAACGTGTTGTGAGCTTGTAGATAGGCTATTTTTCGCTTTTTTTATTGCAGAAAAAACTTTTCAATAAAGTAATCAAAATATTATTTTAAAAAGGTCACCTATAATGATATGCCTAAAATAGAGATGCCAGTATGAAAGTGTTTTTTATAGGATACATTTTGTTTTGTATAGAACAGGGGTCTTCAACGTTTTTCAGGCCAAGGACCCCTTAGCAGAGAGAGAGATGAAGCAGGGACCCCCACTACACATTGGACTCATGTTAAAAGTGTGTTTTCAGACATTTAACCACTTAAACCCTCAATACTTTGTAAACTTGACCTTTGGCTCGGTACTTGGTCTGCTCTTTTTTCCCTGTACACCAAACCTCTTTGCCGAAAATAGACGATCTACAAGCTCACAACGTGTCACAGACGCGTTGGGAGCTTGTAGATCTGCTATTTTCGGCTAATGTTCCCCCCCAGAATAGGGATGCAAGGGTTCAAGTGGTTAATGTAAAAATAAAAAAATATAAGTTCCTATCACGCAAAGATTTGGCAGCCCCCCTGCAGTATCTCTGAGGACCCTAGGGGGTCCCGAACCCCCTGTTGAATACCCCTGGTATAGAATTTGCATCTGTATTGGCAAAACAATACTGATATAGTAAATGATAAATTATAGTAAATATAGTTAAGTACTGATGTAGTACATTTTAAAATAATTCATAACTTTTGCAATAATAATGTATGGTTGTCTCCAAATCCCACGGCACACCTGGACTCGTCTCACGGCACACCAGTGTGCCTCGGCACACCGTTTGGGAACCACTGTAGTACCACTGTAGTACACCATGCTCAACAGAGAGACGAATAGAGACATGGTAAGTTATCAGCACAGGCAGCAGGGCAATTTTTCCCACTTCAGTATGTTTTCCTGGAGAGAGGTCCCTCATTACGCGATTATGCTATTTGGTTTCAGTGCGGAGGGCCCAAACTGCTGCATCAGGCTATTCCTTCTGATTGGGATCACTGTCTGGGGTTAGGAACACCACTTTTCACATCCAAGCGAAAAATACACCAAAAGATCAGGTTGCACACGGGATTCTATAGAAGCCCACGGCTGCCGGGTGGAGGGGAATGACTTCAGATGGATGCACGGTAGTGTAGACCAGCCTCTCCCTGAGGAGGGATATCTTTCAGCAGCACTTGATTATGTCTGGTCAGATTTGAAAGTGTAGCCTAAGTGTTTAAATCACGTAGATTGAACTGAGAGAAAAGGAAAACAGCTTCTCTACTCTTTTGTGTGTGTGTGTGTGTGTGTGTGTGTGTGTGTGTGTGTGTGTGTGTGTGTGTGTGTGTGTGTGTGTGTGTGTGCGAGTGTGCACGCACGTGCAAATCTGTAATACACATGTTTGTGAGTGTGAGTAAATGGAATTCAGCAACCTGTGAGTCACACTGACCTGGCTGGGAAGTTCATCCGGACACAGACGTCCTCGAAGTCTGAACGTGTGGACGTATGTATGCACATATGCTCCTATTACACTGGATGTGTGTGAGTGTGTGTGTGAGCGAGCAGTCAGCAGTACTTACACACCTACACATGTTTCAAATGTGTGTGGACGCTAATAAACCCCGCAAGGCTTTAAAACGCAAGAATCACAGCTTGATGTAAACCCGACATGGGTGCTTTTCAGTGTCCAGGTGTCAGGGCAGGATGCAAAGGGAAGGAGACAAGGTTAAAGTACAACACAAGCCTTTGTCTCAGCGGAGCTGTCCGACACTTGAGGATCACACTTCCAAGCCCCCATGTGATACATGCCGGCTCCAGTCATATCAGAGCCAGATGGGGGTGAATCAAGCTGAGAGGGGCTGACTAATAATACAGCGTGAATCACAGCACTATTTTAACGAGGCTGTGAGCGTATTGTGCTCCTTCGCAGATCGCAGCCAAGAGGGCCAGCGAGCCAAGTCACACGGAAGACACGGTCAGTATCGTAAGTCCGACCTGTGATTTTTCTCTGTCACCTATGTGGGTATTACTTTTTTCCATATATATATCTAAAAAAAAACATGGAGTGAAAACATGAAAGCATAAATGTAGCCCACCCATGTCCTGACCCTGTAACCTCACAGCCCCCCTAACCTCGTCACTGCAGATAGAAAAAATACTCCACAACTGGACAGCTGCCACGGTTGCCAGGCAACCCACTCAAACAGCAGGAAACAGAAGAGGGGATTCCGTCACAAGGGCAGTAAAAATGAAAGCATCAACTAGAAACAGGAAAAGCAGAGAGACAGGAAGAAAGAAAAAAAACGAGTGGTCAGCCATGCATTTTACCCATCTTCCCAACCCCCTTCCACAGAAAAAAAAGAACTTTGTGCTACTTTCATTATAATAATAATAATAATAATAATAATAATAATAATAATACAATTAGTAAGTAAGTAATAATATAATAATACACTTTCTGTATTTTTTTTATAAATTATTCGAAAGTCATTTACAGGTTAAAACAAAACAATAATACAACTCTAATCATAAAACACAATAAATACAAAAGTTATAGTGCAATAAAGCAACAGCAATCAGAGACTCAATAAAGTAAAAGCTGTAAAATGTCAAATCTTGAAAAATTATTTTGAGAAACAACTTCAAAGATGACAATGAAACGGATTTTGTTACTTTAATATCTTCTGTATATCATGTGTTTAAGTATTTGGATACACTAGGCCTGTCGAACCTTGGGCCAGCATGTTGCTTTAAAAGCAGGACAGTGCTATTTTTAAGCCTTTTATGACATGTCAATACCAACACAAGGGCAGAACACGTAGAATAACAGTCATAACAATCTCATAATGTAAATACACTGCCTAAACACTCAGGCTTCCATTTGCTTGGGGGGGATCCATGCTTCTCCTTTTGATATCCCACCTCTGGTTATTAATTTGTATCACCAGTACGATGTGTTTTATCCCCGCTTCTGGTCAAACTGAATCAAATACATGCCTTTCCTTTTGGGTCTGATTTGTTGTATGTTTATGTTTGATAATATCACAATTTAACAATTTGAAAAAAAAATAATGTTAACCACATTAATCCTGGCATCCTTATTTGGTGCAAATTTTCAAGATTTTTCAAGATTTGTAAACTTTTTGACAGATCACAAGGTGAGCTTGTAGAACGTCTATTTTCAGTATTTATCGTGCGAAGAAGTACTGTATAGGGTTCTTCAGTGTAAAAACACTGAAGGACACTAACTAACTACCTTTGAATTGACATTTACCCTGACTGACTGTCAGTTGTCACAGGGCTCACCTTATAGATTCCACGAAACATGCACTTATTCTGCTCACGTTGGATTTGCTCTATAGCAGAGAAGAATGCCGCACAATAACAATAACTTGACAGATGAGATCCTGTTTCAACTTGTCCCTGAAAACACTGTGTTACACATACTGTACTATGCCTCGGTTTGTCTTATAGTACAATGTCTGCAAGGTTTGATTGACCATGCTATGCACTTAGCATCGTTTCTGCTTTGCTGTACTGCAAGAAATTAGGCAGATCATAACGAAATGTAAGCCCTATTTTACTTTTACTTTTTTTCAAATGTCAAAACAAATCCAAAAATGTTGGATCTACCAGCTTCAGCTTGTAGATCTGCTATATACAATATAATAAAAAATACATTACACTTATAATGACATGCCTGAAGTATAGGGACGCCAATGTTCAACTGGTTAAAGTAGAAAAACACAACGCAACATTGAAAGGGACGTAATATCTACGCAATTAGCTTTCCAGCTGAACCTGCTGTGTTATTTCGGTCACATGCACTGTACATCTCCTCACCTGTCATCCCCTGCTTAGAGGGGATCAGAAATAGCGACGGAAACCTGGCTGCGTGTAATGAATGGAGCCAAATGTCAAAGGTAGAAGCCATCATTCACATATTTAGGCTCCCCTGTGCTTCAAGACGCGGGGAGATTGAACTTGAATTTGCGAGTGACCCATTTACATCCTGCTTACCAGGGCCCTGACTGCGCTAGACTATATAAAGGCATTTTAATGTACTGCAGCCAAGCTGGAGAGCCCGGCAATAAAAATGGCCTTGGCATATATGCCTAGGTTTAAATCATTGTAATGGACCTTGATGTGACAGTCATAGGCCAGAAAAATGAAACCATCCACTCTCATAATCCCATGCCATTACTAGGATTTGCAACAAACCTGAAAGCATACGGATTTCAGCGGAGGAAAAAAAAGTGCTTGTATAATATCAACTTGTCTGAAACTGACATTATAGCCTCCCTCAGATGGCTCGCCTAAATGATTGTTCGTGTTAGAAGTGATGTTGGAAAATTGGCTCATAGGTCATGTGTCTCTGACCTAAGAGATGGTTACTAGCCACAAGTTTTGGATTAGATACACTTGGGAAGTAGATACATATGGTGGTGTTCTTCACCACTTCGGGACATTATGAGCACTGAAACCTGCGACTTTGATGCCTCAAACAGTACTTCTGTTAAAAGAAATGCATTAAAAAAAAGGTGCAACGTTAAACCCTATATACTTTGTTGTAAGTCAATAACGAAAATAGCAGTTCTGCAAATAAATAAATTGCATGTTAAACCCTATATACCTTGTTGTAAGTCAATGGCGTAAATAGCAGATCAAAAGCTTGTAGAGCTTGCAGATTGGCTATTTTCATTGAATGTTCACCTATTTCTGGCAAATGTTTGTCTATTTTCGGATATTATTGCGTGCCCAGAATAGGGCTGCTAGGGTTCAAGACTTCAAGTGTATGGTGCGTTACATTTTCTGAATCCCTCTTTAATAATCATAATGTGTCTCGAGTATATCATGTAGACTACATGTTTAGTCTAGTTTATTTGCACAACAATGAGGATACATTCAATAGAAAAGACAGTACAGTGCAGAAATTGATGGTCCTATCCTTAATGTATGCTGATGTACAAATATCACCCCATCATTAATGTTATAGTGTTATTGTATCCACGTATAAGTCAAAGAGTGTACAACTAACCACATGGACTCATACATTTGATTTTAACAGTGTTCCTTCCCTATTTTCTTGCAGTCAGTGTTAGTCAATGGACGTGTGAGGATGACAGTGTTGTTTACAGAGCACGGAGGGCCAGACGTGTGCAGAACTTCCTATTCATAAGAGGAATCTAAAAAAAAGCCCACAGCTAAACATACGGCGGCGTCCAGACATGCCTAAGATAGCTCCGAGCAGTTCTCCATTCATTGTGAGCCTTTCTGTAAGCGAAGTATGCACTTCCACAGGGTCTTAAATATTAGCACAGGAAAAAAAGGAGAAGTGGGACGATTCGTACAACATCGTTGGTTATGAGTGGGTGTTAACAGTCACCCGAGTCAGAATTGATCATGGTCATTCGTTCACACAGCGTTCGCTTTGACCACAGACTTCTCCATACATAGAAACCATGAATGGATCCTATCAAACGCAAATTCAGAGCAAAAATGTATGCTCCGTCGTAATGTACGTCGCGCACTGAAAAACAGCCGATATACAAGCTCATACCATGTTGCATCCCAATACATAGTGAGCTTGTATATCGGCTATTTTCAGTGCACGACACTGTCGTGCGGCTAAAGTATACATCAGGCCTTTATACAGTGGTCGCTGCAACTGTGTTTTTTTGGCTGGCGATGCCAAAGGTTTAAAGCATACTCCACCGTATGCTTGGGCTGGGTAATAAACCACCACTCGTAGCAACGGTGTATACATTGCAGAGTGTTTACGGCTGTCATAAAAAGTTGTCTGATTTGAGTTATGGCGCATAACAAGTACGCTATACCTCTACTGAGAAAATAGCTTATAATAGTGCAGACATAACACTGCTAGTATACATTTCCCCGGATATAAGAAAGACAAATTATATGTTGTAAAAGGAAGGGATTAAGTGTACAGCTTTTGAAAAGGAGTGCCTGAGGTTGTAGCCTTGGATTTTTATGTATTGCGCTCAATCGCTCAGAGTTAGTTACACTTCTCTGGGTTTACATTTCTTGTTAGAGTCCCTGTCGATATAAATATGTGTCTCTCTCCACTGTCTTCCCCCATTGGTTGCATTTGTGACGTCTAGCCAAACAAATGGGACAGGACTCAGCCCTTGGCCTCATCTCCCTGGATAACCTTAGATGCAATTATTTATACTTCTCTAGTTGTTTCCATGTTTTATGAGTAGATTAGCTTTTTCATGGAGATTTCTAAGAAATTGGTCTTTGGCTCGGCCCAGATGTGGCCCATCTTCTGGGCCAAACCACGAGTAGTAAACATGATAGAAAACTGTGGTATTAACTGCAGTACTTATAATTCAATAAGCTCCCTTATCATATATCATACCATCAGCACCCTTGGAAAAGATGTTTAATCCCTTGACAGTAATGATCCGCAGCGAAGTGGTCGCCTCCGAGCAGAAAAGCTGTTTTAGTTTTAGACAAGAGGAGCTAAGTGTGGAACTCTACACCAGACACTGATGTAGAGGTTTGCCACTTAAAGTGGCACTCAATGGTGTGTGTGTGTGTGTGTGTGTGTGTGTGTGTGTGTGTGTGTGTGTGTGTGTGTGTGTGTGTGTGTGTGTGTGTGTGTGTGTGTGTGTGTGTGTGTGTGTGTGTGTGTGTGTGTGTGTGTGTGTGTGTGTGTGTGTGTGTGTGTGTGTGTGTGTGTGTGTGTGTGTGTGTGTGCGTGCGTGCGTGCGTGCGCGCGCGTGCGTGCGTGCGTGCGTGCGCGTGTGGGAGAGTGCGCACGCGTGCGTGTGTGTTATTGTGTGAACATTATCTGCATATGGGTTTGCATGCGCTCCAAAGGCCTGTGTTTGATTGGGTTTGAATGTCTGTATTTGTGATTTTAGGTGTCAGCCACGTGTAGGCCCTACATAGCACTGTGATTACCTCCCTCTCAGGAATGACCGATCAGAGAGAGAGAGAGAAAACGAAGCCACCACGCCAGCAAATGTGTCTGCATACAGCCAAGCACTGAGTGTCTGTTTACAAGACACAACCAATAATCGTTTTCTACGAAAAACACGAGCGAGGAGCGGGCCGCTCGTAAATCTGTGCACGAGACAGGCTATGTCTCTAATGCTCTCCGCAGACATGTTGTGGCTGCTCAGCATATGCCATTGGACCAGATGTACTCTAGTAGCACCATAAATTACATCTTCCCTGGAAATGTATCATTAAAGGGAAATGAAGGCGTCTACCTCTGGATTTGTACAGACTCAGTATATACACCTATTGAGATTGTACACTTTATGAAGGATATTAAATTGATCACACTTCCGAACCGGGGTAGATAGACACATGGTCAAATAATGAGCGTGGGGGCTGATATTGGTCGCTGTAAAAGGAAACAATATACTTACCCCAACAAGGCCAGGTCAAAAGCGAATATTATGTATGCGTGTGTAGTGTGTATACAGTAAGGCTATGGCTATGACATGCAGGAGGACTTTTAATTCGAAACAAATAGCCTACAGGAAGTGACGACATGTGGCCGGCCTACCAATGGTACTTATATATATTTTTAAAAGTTAATGTGCATTTATATAGCGCCTTGCGCTTTATACAAAACACTTTACTGCTCTGCGATTGGCTAGTTGGTTGTTAGGTCATCCCCATAGCCTGCAGGTATGATTGCCCTGTGATTGGCTAGTTTGTTGTTAGGCCAACTGGCCATTGTAACCAAAGTTACAATGGTGGGGACTGCGGATGTAAATTAGCATCTTTGCTAAATCCGGTGTATTTACGTTACATTGATATGTACTGTTCATTAATATGCGGTGTCCTGTCTAAATAAACAAATAAAGTCAGCAAAGTGTAACTTCATCACTCAGTCAAAAACGTTCACGTTTATACTGCCTGCTGTTGCCGTCCAGGCCAAGAATGAGAGAAGGCGTGGTTACTGCCCAGAGCATGAACCCACTGTGTCTGTATGTTCCTATATGCACGAATCCCATGCTGCATTGCGTGGCCTATAGTGGTAAACAAGGATTGAAGACCCCCCCCCCCTATCCTATTGGGATTGTGCATCAGTTGTGCAACTACAAGTCATTTTTTTCCCTACTGCTGGTTTCGACCATAATTCATCTTCTGTTGTATGTGATGTGGCTTTTTCATCTCTAAGCTCACAGACGTGCATCAGCCAAGCCACAGCCGACGCCGGAGAGCTACTGTAGGCAAAGAAAACACGGCATACTATTACTTTCCCCCCAGAGCAGTCTGCGTACGTCTGCCCCTGCGGCCCACCCCCAGAAGGCCCAAGCCGTCTGCTCCTGATTATGTGTGATGATCCTTGGTGCTTAAACTTGCCAGCTACATTTCAGGTTCATAGGAGAACTTTTTTCATCAATCTGGAGCCCGTTCAAAATGAATTACTGTGTAGATTATTCAAACTGTCACTAATTGCGCTGTCCCCGGGGGCTGCGCTAGCACAGGTAGCTGGATTTCTCTGCAGCTGCAGAGTTGAAGGGAATGTAGACTTTTTTTTCTCTCCGTGATTCCATAACTGCCTATTGAGCTTCTTTATCAGTTCATTGCATAGGACATTGGTTCTCAAAAGTGGGGTCGTCCCCCAGTGGTCCTTGGGGGACCACAAAATGATTGTGTCACAATCATTTTAACCACTTTAACCATGTGTTATACTTTGGCTATTCAAAAAGCTTGTAGATGTGGTGTTTTTGAAGAATCCAGACTTTTGTTGCAAATGATTTGAATATTCATTTAAAAAAGAGAATTTCTTTTAACACACATCTTTGCTTCTGGGGGTCCCTGGCACAAAATATTTTCAGATGGGGGTCCGCAGCCAAATACAGACCAAACTGGCAGTCGCTGACTTGAAAAAGTTTGAGAACCACTGGCATAGGATGTTGTACAGGTAGCCTAAACGTCTTTGCACACAAGGAGCATGGCAAATAAACAATCCCAAAAAGTGAATATTTTTCATATACAGTAGTTGATGCCTCATTCATACAGGTTGATGCATCAAGTCAACCTTATTTCATCGCTTTATCGCTGTGTAATACTTGCGTGATTTTTTTTTTTTAAAGACCTTAACTCAAAATTGGATTACACTGCCTATGGGATGAAGTTTAAAAACGTCCTGATGACAGACAATATGAAGTACACAGTGTTAATGTGATAGCAAAGACCAATACCAAAGAAATTAGAAATGTCCTAAGCATACACATACAATACTTTTACTTCTTAATGCTGTTTAAATGATTGTTAACTGGGCCCGTTGTAAACTGTTAAGATAGTTGGGACTCTTACATAACTTTTACAAAGTTATGTAATCAAACATTCCATCAATGTTCTGTGTAGGTAGGAGTAGGGCGTTGTAGGGTCATCCTAATAATAACCACAATAAAGTCACTATTGGAAATTCAAGTACAGGGAGGAGAACAAACTAGTTAGGGACAGGTCGATTTTTAAAGAAGGGGTAAAGGGTCAAATGTATGTGCCCTGATCTAAAATACCATGACCCTCCCTTTGACAAAAAAAAATCAATGACCCTCCCCAAGTGATTTAAAAAAAAAGATTAACCCTCCCCGCCTATAGGAGTGTCACGATATATTCTCCCACGATATAGCCTATAGTGGTATTAAAATGTGACGATAGGTATTGTCATGATGTCATACTGTATCGTAATATTTTTTTAATATTTTTTTTAATTAAAAAAATAAACTTTATTTTTTTACCGGTGAAAGTTATAGGAGTTCTTGCTGTATGGTGTATGATATGAAATGTAAAGCTTATCATAATCACAGTAATTATTAATCATGTCTTCCATCATATTCAAGGTACCGTAAATTTCGGACTATAAGCCGCGACTTTTTCCCCATTTTTCGACCCTGCGGCTTATATAACGGTGCGGCTTATCTATGGATTTTTACAGCTAACGGCCACTAGGGGACCTCCTAAATCTATGGATTTTACACCCGCGGTTTATAGTCCAGTGCGGCTTATATATGTACATTCAATTTAGCTGCTGCGGCTTATATTCAGGTGCGGCTTATAAGGCTGCACTTGGTTGGTAAAGTCCAGATGACAAAAATATGAGGTTTGTGGAATTTATAGTTATGCAGTGTTATAGTTATATTAGTGTCTATCTGTCCTCTGAAACAGTTAGTGAGAACTTCATTTCTCCCTTAAGCTTGCACAAATGTATTTATTTGTGTGTACAAAGCACTTTGTAATTGTTTTTTAAAGTGCTTTATAATTGTTATTTTAAACTATTATGATGGCCAATGTTGATGAAACATGAGAAAAGAACATTAATAATGTATCATCAATTTCATATGCCCAACATCATGTATGTATCGTGAAATTAATGTATCTTGACACCCCTAACCCTCCCCATCAAATACAACAACAAGACATTTAAAACTGATAATATGTCCGATGTTTTGCTTTCCACATTGATTAGAACATTACTGTAGCACAGTGTAGTGTCTGTAGTGGTAGCAGAATGGACAGTGTTCTCAACTTACATGTGGGAAACCCATTGAATCCTGGTCAGATTGAAGAAAGTTGAGTATTTGGTAGTCAGTAGTTTACAACTTTTGTCACTCTGCCCTTTTAATTATTAACTACAGTGACTACACTGTTGCCTACATCATGGGTTTTCAACTGGTGGTCTGTGGACCACTGGTGGTCCGTGAAGGTATTGCATGTGGTCCCTGACCATGCATTTAGTAATGTAGGAAAGTGAAGATTTGTATTATATTTTATTTTATCGACCACTAGTTGAGAAACAGTATGATGTATGATGACGCATCAATGTTGTCAGTTACTTGGAAGTCGGATATCAAGAACTTCCACAGAAATGGGAGTTAGAATTTCAAGGGAGGGAAACTGTAACGGTTTACCTGGTTGAGCCATCATTAGCAGGAAATGTGCCCATATCAATCGCATGTGCTTGCTCATACATATGTTGCAATGAATCAGTTAAAATGAGTTTAATATGGAAGGTTAAGAGAACAGAATAAGGGCAACCATGGGAAAGGAATGGATCGGTGGTTCACAATATTTTCTGAGCTCTGGACCACTAGCATAGCTCAGTTAAATAATGACTGTTAAGGGCTTGATTTAATTCACCTCGAATTAACAAATTAAATTAAGGCCTTAAAGTTGTACAATGCAGAATCACAAATAACGATTTTTAGCAACCTCTGCTGGTCACTACCGTCACTGCATACAATTTCCCTAGTCCTCGATTACCCAGAATTCCATTCGTTTTCACCGGAAGCCGGAAGCGTTTCAAAAAGCGATCTTTTAATTGTTTTATACTATCTACGGATCGTTTCTCTTAGCCAGTGGAGCATTACAGTAGTTACCATGAGCTGTGCTTTCTTTTTCTGTTCTTTTTCGATCTTCCAATCCTACATTATCTTAAAATCAGCGTGAGGTTCCTTTTTGTTAATAGCGCGGTAGTTCCTGGCCAAACAGGAAACCGTTGCGGTAGTTCCTGAGGACGTCGGCCACGACGTCATGACGTTGGCCAGGAACGTCATTTTCCCGGGAAAGTCCCCCCCGTACACGTTCAATAGAAAATATATAAATAAAAGGCTTCCGGGGGTGAAATTCACGGAGTGGGTGTTGTGAAACTTTTGCCACTCGCAAAAGATATACAATTTAACTTTAGTTTTGTTGAAAACGTTACCTAGTATTACTTTGACAGTCATTATTTAATTTCAAGCTTTTCCCCCCACACCACGCCCATATCCCCCGCCCAACACAACAGTGGTCCCCAGGTTGATTCTCAGTCAGGGGGGTGGTCCCTGGTTCATAATCAGTTGAAAACCCATGGCCTACATGTAACAAATTAGGCTATCATTATGGCCTGATGATTCTGGTTTTACTTGTGGAGCTAGGCTGGCATCTATGCACAACTGTCCATATAGATCCAAATTAATCACATGCACAGAATTACTTAAAATGATTATGAATATCCAGTTATAAATTGGTAATTGTAACCTACCTGGTGTATGTAATTCTATGAGCAACAAAAACACACTTAAAAGAGGATATTTCAGTGTTGGAAATTGGGATAATGCATCTCTCTAATATGCCTAACACCTGTTGAAGTGTTGCTTAATTGTTCAACCATCGTTAAGACGCTGAATAGATTTGACTGGGTCGTTCACACTCGCTGTGCGTTGATGGCTTGTTAACGACCGTCATTGATTCTAAATAGACCAATGATAGAGCTGTTTTTCCTTATCACCCACACAAAGTACCAGACATTTTCATAAAGGCGACAAAGAAAAGCAGACTCGAAGACAGGCAGCCATTGGTTATAACGATTATATTATATCTTTAGTCAGACATGAGAGACATGGGAAGGTTACAGTATCACAGGTGTTAACACATCATCGGTCGGGTCTCTCTCACAACATAGAACGAAAAGACTGGACTTTTACATGGCCCGTTATCAGTTAGGTAACATAAACAATGACATCATAGGATGTGACATAGATGAGTTTCCAGGCGAAGGTGGACTTCTTGGATTGGATGAGAGTGATGATTACTTCGTCGTCAGATGAGGATGATGATGGTGATGGTGTGACAGCTTATCTTGGACAAACGTCTAAATGTCTCAAACAACACGTTGGCCTCGGCTCTGACCGGTCACTGGTCAGTGGTCACTGCGTGGCACTGAAAAGAATGGTTATCGTAGAGAAGAACACCGAGATGTATTGTTCTGAAAACAGTCCGAGATTAACCTCCTAGTGTTATGGTTAACATACCAGGCGGGACCCATCAGAGCAAAACAAAGTTAGTGGGACTCTAAGGAGAGAGTGTTATCTCAAACAGAGCCAGCTCAGCGGCCTTGCACAGAGAGAAGTAGAATAGGAGAAATAGAAGCATATTATATCAGAGATGACGTTTTAAGCAGGTTTCTGACACTAGACAAATTATGATCAACAAGATTAACTCTATCAACCAAGGTATTACTGCATGGATTTGAATCCTTTGTATCCTTTGAAATAGAGAGGGGTCATTGACCACTGTTCTGCTGTACTAAAAAGGTATATAAAAACGGACTATTTTATCAATTCAAAATTGCATGACCCTCCCTTGGATTCAAAGTAAAATTAGCCGACCCTTCCTTGTACTAAAATTAGAAAGGCTTGACCCTCCCCTATTTTCCTCCAGGGACCCCCTTCTGTAAATTTCGACTGGTCCCTTAGCAGAGGCCTCATTTCAGTGACAATCTACAAGCTAACAGCGTGTCGCAGATCGTCTATTTTTGTTATTTTATAAAATATGTGTCTATAATATGTGTCACATACATTGTCACATGCCCACTTCACACCCAGTGTGAAGTGGGCGGTGTGGTCACAGTGGTCATCACAGTGATGGAAGTTCACTTAAAGAAAAGTAATATTGTGGACCAACCATTGTACACCCCTAACTTATGTGTTTTTTTTAAGTGCATAGTCCTATTTATAGGGCTATGCACATGTGTCATGTGTTTCACTAGCCAGTCACAGTCCTGAATAGACTGTGATTGGCCAATCACGGTGCAGGGTTGGGGGGGTACAACGGGTGGGGGGGGGGTACAATGGTGGCCAATCACAGTGCAGCGAATGTCGATGTCCAAACCTCACATATAGGGGCGGTTTCACCGCCCAAAAACAAGGTAGAGAAAATATGCATTAAATAAATGAATTTTAGGTTAAATGTGAACATTTGCCTATTCACACACAGTGGACACAACCATGCAAGGCAGTGGCTCAGGAGGTAGGGAATCGGAAGGTTCCTGGTTTGATCCCGGGCTTCCACTGTGTTAATTACTGTCGAATTGTCCTTGAGCAAGACATTGAACCCCTAACTGCTCCCTCCCAATGAGCAGGTTGGTGCCTTGCATGGTTTCCTCCACCATCGGTGTATGAATGTATGTATGAATGTTGTGCACATTGTAATGCTTTGGATAAAGACGCTATATAAATGCACCATTTACCAACCTGCTCATCGGGAACGCTCAAGGATCTTGCTCAAGGACACTTGGACATACAGCCAAGAGGAGCTGGGGATCGAACCTTCCAATTTCAAGACAGCCGCTGTACTTCCAGAGCCAGTGTTGATCAAACAACCTACATTACATTTAAAACATTCAATGATATAGCCTGCATAGTTTATATAAACCGAAATACAAAATGTTAAGCTCCCATATACATCCCGCTTCCTCTGTTATAATAATGTAATAATAATCATCATCATCATCATCATCATCATCATCATACTATAAGCCACCAAATCTCTGTCCGCGGAATTAAAAATATGCGATAAAAATGTCTGTGTACAGAATCTCTACCCTTCTAGGCTAATCTGGTAGGTCTGTCAGACTCCCTGAGTGATACAGGGCTTTGAGACGTTTGTGCCAGGGGTCGTGTGACGTTCGTGCTGCAGGGCTTAGAAAAAAGCAAGAGAAAGTATACTCTCATACATAATTCTCCAAAAATAATATGCATATACTGTACTGTAGATGATAAAAAATAATACAAACAAAAAAAAGTCCTTGTTGACTTAGTTTGTTGCCGGGGTTGGCGTGACGGTTGTGTCAGGTTCAAAGCAAGGGGTCAGCCTGAAATATTTACATTGAAGCCGATTCGGAAGAGAGACAGTTCATATGAATGGCCTGTATGGCGCTGTTTTACCCCTGAATATTCTCTCATTGTAAGCGGATGGGTTTTTGACGAACTTTAGACTAGATTTTCTTACCTTAATAAAAATTGTCATAAATACTATATGCTTCCAGTCGCTAGTTTAAAGTCTCCTTTCAATCATCATGATATGCGTTTTGCTAAATTATGGTCCCAGTTTATTTTAAAATTGACGATAAAGTAGGCTATGCTCCAGGAGGGGCGGGATGATTTGATTGACAACCTACACAACCAATAGCATTCATTCCCCGCCCCCGCTCTTGATTGACAAGCTACCCAACCAATAGCATTCTTTGGGGATTGTTTTCCGGTTCCCTGGTCACATGTCTGGTCTCAAGCAATAGCGTTTGAGTTCCGACGTGCCCAATGGTATATATTAAAGATGGCGGATTGCACATTCCTGAACAGTTGGCTTCATTTACGGTCTGTAGAAACCAATGGCGTGACGCTGTCCATTCATTTTATACAGTCTATGGTTCAAATCTACGTTCAAAGTTACTTTAGATATAGCTAGATTATTGTCATTAATATATATATTATAATATATATATATAACTTTACAGTTTACACAATGTGTATCTTTTATTGTTATTGTTTATTGTTATTATTATTTATCAGAATTTTTCTTGACATATCTACTGTAGCTCACTTGAGCAAATCCTACAATAGGCCGCGGTCCTAGTAATAATAATAAATATAGCTGAAGCAGCGATAACACGGGGCCAGCGATTGCAGAGAGAAGAAAGAAAGAAGCAATGATACTGTAAGTAATATGCACAATAAGCCATAGAAACATAGAAGACTGAACTTTAGAAAGAAGACCATGCAATTAACATGAGCATTTTAAACCCTCACTAACCCTAACCTCAGTAAAACAACGCCTAAGCCTATCCTCAAGAAACACTATGTGTAAACCTAATAATGCCAAGTCATGATCACCTCAATACATTGTCGGGGACAGGGATCAAACCCGCAACCTACGGACTCAAAGGCTGCCTATCTTCTCATTGAGCTAGATATGGCCTCCCTGACAGTGTCTGTTGATATTTAATATTTCCGTCCATTATGAACCAAGCCTCTGTGTCCCAAACTACTCTAGATCACTGGTTCACAAACCATTTACCAATAAAGATTTTTTTTGTCTCCTCGGAACGAAAACTACTGAAAGTAGCCGATCTACAAGCTCACAAAACGTTGCTATCTGAAAAGTTGTGAGATTGTAGATCGGCTATTTTCACATATACATACATTGCAAAAACATACTCTCTCAAAAAAGCATTTCATGTTACCTTTAACAGTTGCACATGTATTAATAAATAAAATCATGTCGTGTGCAATGCAATTTAAATGAAGTTTGTATTAAGTGAGGCTTGAGCTGGCAACCTTGATGTTGCAAGGCAGACACTTTAGCGAGAAACCATTGGACCAACAGACCTGATGTAGTGAAAAGGACAACAGACAGATGATACCGTATCACGCAAATAGCTCAAAAATCCTGGGTTTAAGTGTTCTTCAAACTGCTCAAAATTGTGGAAAATCTAAGGGCGGAGCTTACTGATCAAAGTGATACATGTGTTCCTCATGTGTCAAGGCACAAGTGTAAGCAAGTTTCATGGCTGTCGGCCAAACGAGGCATGCATTATGCCTGTTTAAAGTTTGCATGTTCAAAAAATTGCTATAGCGCCCCCCTTTGGCCAATTGGAGTAAGATTGGTTTCAGTGATATTTGGAATGACCCTCTACATTACTGCAAAGTTTCAAAGAAATGTGAGTCTGCATGTATGTGTTAGGCGCAGATGAATAATTTTCATAAAACTGCAATAGTTAAAATCTATCTCCTCCTGGGATTTTTGAGTAATCTGCACGAAACTTTTTACACACGAACTTTGGACCTCTGCCGACAAAACGTTAGTGGCGGATTTTCCATAAGTGAAAGAATGAAGCTTTTAAGAGCCAATTAATGTTTTTCATATAATTCAAAATGGTGGGAGATCTAAAGGTCAGAGGTCAAAAGTCAGAGTGTGAAAGTTGTTCAGCATGAGGAGACACATATGTGTATCCAAGTTTCATGGCTGTAGGTCAAACAGGGCATGAGTTGTACCTGTTCAAAGTTGGCATTTTCAATTGAGTGCTATAGCGCCACCCTTTTACGAATGAGTGTGTGATCGTTTTTCATGACCATCTACCATATGGCAGAGTTTCGTAAAAAGCGTATGCACGGTTAAGCCAGAACTGGCAAAAACGGCAGAAGAAGAAGAAAAAGAAGAATAATGCCAATATTAAAACGGAGCCTTGCTCTGCAGAGCCTGGCCCCGTAATAATAATGGTAAACAAATGTAACCTTACATGGGCAAGGAAAAACCTACTAATAAAAAACTCTTGACGTGGAATAAAGGGGAAGAAACTCACAAAATAGGAGGGGGACCTCCCTCTAAGATTATCCCTATAACACAACACTGACAGGAACACAAATGCAAGTCAATTAGCTCAATGGTGTCTTTCTTGACAAAATCTGGGCAATGGAATGGAATGCAGAGTGAGTAAGCAACATTGTAAACAGACTGGGATCTCCAAAACAAAACAACCCCCTCCTCCTCCTCCTCCTCCGGAACCGGTTTTTATCACATTGTCAGAGCTGGTATGTTTACCCATGTTTACACAATGTGTATATTTTATTGTTATGGTTGATTGTTATTATTTATCAGGATCTGTCATTGCTTATCTAGCTCACTTGAGCAAATTCTACAATAGGCCGGCACCCCCCTGGCTAGGGTTGGGATCCGGAACCCGAGGAATCGGCGGAACCGGACCCAACATTGAGGAACCGGAATCGGTTCCATCACATTTGGAACCGTTTCCAGGACCGGTTTTTATCACACTGGGTGCATCCACACATGTACGTCAAGTTGACGCTAGGGTTGCAAGCCCTTGTTCCGGTTCCGGCCATTTTTGGCCGTTACTCAATGAAAACCGAAACCCGGATATGCACTTCAGACGCGCATCGGAACTTCCGGTTTTTAACTTAACATGGGAGTGGATGGGACTTCCGACTTCCGAGCGTCAACTTGACGTACATGTGTGGATGCACCCACTGTCAGAGCTGGTATGTGGACTTCACACGTCTGCTGTACAATTACAATACAGATGGTTCTCAAGCTTTTTAATTTCAAGGACCACCATAACTCTGAGAGTGTACAAATGGAACCAAATGTTGGTTCCATTTGTACACTCTCAGAGTTACAGTCCTGTAAGGTTCCATTTGGAATCCCCTATAGGAATCGTTAAAGGGAACCGTTAAGGAACCGGACGTTAAAATCCTAATGGATCCCAACTAGGGATGGCCGATATTATTGGCCTCCCGATATAAGCATAAAAATGTAATATCGGAAAATATCGGTACTGTATGGTGTGTGTGATATGAAATGTGAGCTTACCATTATCACAGTAATCCTTAATCATATTCCAATATATTCAAGGGCTTTTGCAGATAAATGAGACAGACTCCAGTCACTTTAAAATTAGAGCACCAGGTGTGTGTGTCTGTGTCCAGCTCATGCTTCTGCACTGTCAAATAGGCCAACATCTAATCTAAGATTAGTGGGACTCATTCAAATTACCTCCAGTCAATAAAGTGAGTCCTGGGACCTAACAACATCTCTGTATTATATTAGATTTATTAGATCTTATATTGATATTATAGCTATTCCATTTGATAAGATATGTGATGTTGTTACCTGACAGTTAGTTGACTGTTGGTGAAAAAGCCTGCATATATCGGTATCGGTTGATATCGGTATCGGAAATTAGGAGTTGAACAATATTGGTATATAGGATAACGCTAAAAAAGTCAATATCGAACATCCCTAATCCCAATCCTACCCCTGGCCTAGTAATAATAATAATAATAATAATAATAAGGGTAATAATGATAATAATCATTATAATAATAATTATAATAGTAAACACATTAAACCTTACAACGTTTTTCCTTGCCCTTACATGGGCAATAAAAATCTCTTGACGTGGAATAAAGGGCAAGAAACTCACAAAAGAGGAAGGGACCCCCCTCTAAGATTATCCCTAGTTACACAACACTGACAGGAACACAAATGCAAGTCAATTAGCTCAAAACGACGTCTTTCTTCTCAGATCTGAGGAATGGAATGGAATGCCGAATGAGTGAGCAACATTGTAAACAGACTGGGATCTCCAAAACAACCCCTCCTCCTCCTCTCCTCTCCCCCCCCCCCCCACACACACTCCCACGCGCACAGATGGAATCCCTCGGCTCGGCGGATAGGAAGAAATTCAGCCTTTCTTTTGACAGCAAGGAGCTGCTGGCAGGAGCCGGTCACGTCATTCCTGGATGGGCGGAGCAAAGAGAGAGGGACGGGGTGTTTTCCAGCTTTAAAAACGATGGAGAGCCACTCCCCCTTTGACAAGCAGCGCTGCGTCACAACGCCGGGAGTCTCTGGAAATCTTAATTAGGCTCCTGTTCCAAACCTAAAGAGACCCAAACTCACCTAAACCTCCATCCATCCCTCTGTCCCTGAGTCTAGTCACATAGCTCTCTGCTACTGTGTATCGGATACACTGTATCCCTCTCGCTTATGTTGCTGTGCACCCGCGCATGGATACAAAGTAGCCTAATTTATTGCCAGCGGAGAGTTTAATGCTGTTTGTGAATTACACTAGTACTTGTTGCGCGCCGCGTCCAGAGAAATTATCGCTTTGTTTTGTTTTTTAGTTCCAACCGCGAGAGTGTTGCGTATCGCTTGTTGAATGCAGGACAGCAGCTGTTTGAGCGTCAACTCCAAGTTCATCTTTGGACCTGCGGGGAAGGAGCGAGGATTGCACTTTCTCACCTCCTCTCTCGCCGCCGATATGAAGTCAGCAGAAGAAGGTAATTAACCGTGTGTTTTATGTTGATTTAAAAACGTGTCAGTCTATGAACATATAAGTCTTTATATGCAATTAAGCAGCCAAATTCAGAGTTGTTACTGCGAGGCATTATAAAGACAGGAATGCACTCATTGGTTCATATCGCTGGCAGACAGCAGTCTGCCTCATTTGGTGAATTAAAAACAACCGTTAGGTGTCTCCAAGAGCTGTGTGTGTGACTGAGTGCGATGAACTTGACTGTTGACTGCTGAAGGAGCCTTACTGCTCTCCTCTCACCTGCATGCCATGGACTGAGTTTACTACTATAGTGTTTTGGCGAGAAATGGATCAGATTACTTCAAATTATGACTTGCTATATATATATATATATATATATATATATATATAGCAGTGTATGTATGTATGTATGTATGTATGTAGAATATATAGGCCTATATATAAGTAATACTACTGTAGTATGTATGTATGTATGTATGTATGTATGTATGTATGTATGTATGTATGTATGTATGTATGTATGTATGTATGTATGTATGTATGTATGTATGTATGTATGTATGTATGTATGTATGTATGTATGTATGTATGTATGTACTGTATGTAGAGGGAGAGAGAATGATGTATTATTCACATTCAGCATGGCTGTGGAATTGGGCTCATCCTCCACACAATGACATTGTTTCACTTAATTCATAAAGGCTCCCAGTGCTGATGTCATGATCTTTTTGTGGGTTTGGGTTTTTCATTCTGTCTTTGAGGTTTCAGATGGACGGGTGCGGGCTGTATTATTATTCATTTGAGTCCTGCTTTCTTAAGCCTCATAATTGGTAACAGACGCGTGTGTGTGTGTGTGTGTGTGTGTGTGTGTGTGTGTGTGTGTGTGTGTGTGTGTGTGCGTGTGCGCGCGCGTGCAATGTGCATGCATGCGTGCCTACAGTATGTGAAATTCAGGGACACAGGGTAGCTTGCTAGACAAGAAGTGCTTAACCACACGCAGCTTCATCAATCTGCTGACGGCTGCATTATTGTCACACACACACACACACACACACACACACACACACACACACACACACACACACACACACACACACACACGCACACGCTGGTGTCCTTACCATAGCCGGCCATCTGCAATAAGTGGCCCAGAGGCTTCAGACAACTTGTATGGGCGACCACCTAGTACACACCTCTCCCCAGAGATCCCGTCTGACTGAGCCCTGTCCAGACCACAATCCCCATGGCTAAACCCTTCCAATATTTAGTCACACTGGTTTGGGTCTGGGAGAGACAGTGTTTTGATGGTGATAGAGTAATTGGGAAAGATTGCGGGAGGAGAGAAACGGCATGCACGCTATAATCTGTGTGACAGTCGATGTCTCTAAATTGAACTCTTTGCTCATACAGCTTTTCTTCATCTGGGCCAACTGGTGTTATATTATCGTGTGTTGGTCTCATCCTAGGAATTGCTGTTTTGGTTAATTTGTTAGTTCAGCAGACAAGTACCATTTGACCCAGCAAGGCAAAAGTTCATGTTTCTGCAGCAATACTGTTGGTGATTGAAGAAAAAAACTCCAATGTGTGTGGGAGGTGTTAGAACGCAGGGTGTGTTGTTGGAAAGCTTAGTGCAGTGAGTACACACGCGCTCGCTCACACCACGAGTGTGTGTGTGTGTGTGCGTGCGTGTGCGTGTGCGTGTGCGTGTGCGTGTGCGTGTGCGTGTGCGTGTGTGTGTGTGTGTGTGTAAGTCAGGCCTGTAGACAGGAGGTGTGTCACACCAGGAGGAGTGGGCAGGATGTCATCTTTTCACGGCTATAGAAGAGGGACATCCAGAAGAGAGGAGCTATAGAGGACATAACCGCACACAGATATAGTGTATATATGTATTCCAAAAAGACTTGAAGATGAGCTTCCAGCCCCAAGAGCCAGAGTTTGATTTCAACTATCTGTTTGAGTACCAAGGCGTGGGACATAGGATGGAGAATATTCATAGAGACTGTACAATGACTGATTGTGAGTGATACACAGATCCTTCTATCTTATAAGCCTGTATCTTTCTGTTTTCTTTGTTCCATGCAACTTGTACAATTTCTGTATTATTACATTTGTGACTGTAAATCCAAAAATCTATC
Source organism: Gymnoscopelus braueri (assembly GCF_963280865.1). Lineage (NCBI taxonomy): Eukaryota > Metazoa > Chordata > Actinopteri > Myctophiformes > Myctophidae > Gymnoscopelus > Gymnoscopelus braueri. The sequence continues at coordinate 45,500,438 of NC_137605.1, forward strand.
TATCTATGGAAAGAGGTGCATTGACAGGCCTTAGTGGTTGTTGTGTGTTGTGTGTGTGTGCGTGCGTGCGTACAGTGCATGCATGTGTGCATGTGTGCATGCGTACGCTGTCGCGCACCAAACATAGCCGATCTACAAGCTGTGTTGTGATGCTCACATGTTGCGAACTTATAATAGATCTGCTATTTTTAATGTGCGAAACCAGCACGCAACTACGTTTAAATAAGGCTCAAGACTATGAAACCCTAATTTGAGAAAATGCAATATCTCTCTCTCTGCTGTCAATGTCTCTCTGTCCGTTGGTCTGCAGGTATGCATGACTGTGTTACGGTGTGTAATGCTTCTGGGTCTGTACTTGCTATAGGACTCAGGAAATATTTACTTGTTATAACAGTGGTTTTCAACCCTTTTCATATCAAGGTCCATTATTTATTTGGCATTTGAGCCACAGACCACCGTTTGATGCGATTTTGCCTCTCGGACCCAAAACATAGAATATTTTGAAGAATATTTTGTCCACAATTCCATGCTGTATTGATGTTGGTACCATAGGAGAGATAACATGCAAACGTTGATCAAAATAACAATTCCTCTACATTCTCTAATTGTGTAGACTTCTTGTAAATTAAGTAATGCAGATGTTTAATAATAATTTAACTTAGAGCGTAAAATGAAACCAAATGGACCGATAAGGGTCCATTTGGTTTCATTTTACGCTCTCAAGAGTTAGATCTAATAAGGGTCCACTTGGTTACCAACTCTCCATCATTTAGCTGAGGACCACCTGGAACCCCTTCAAGGACCACTGGTGGCCCCCGGACCACTGGTTGAGAACCACTGCTATATAACTGTCCGTGATTTGTCTTTGTTTTAATTTATAGTTTAAGTTTCTATTTATTTTGCCTATTTGGAGGATGGCGACAGTTCATTTTTCAGACGTAGCATTTTAATGGGATTTTCTGCTATATACTATATAGTCTCTGTCGGGTGGAAACCTCATATGTCCAAAACTGTTACTTTTCGGGATTCAAATGTAAATAGCAAAAAATAGCAGATCGACAAGGTCTAAACGCGTCGCTTCGCGTTTCGAGCTTGTAGATCTGCTCCTTTTGATGCTTTTGTGTGACGCTGTATTATGATCAAGTAGGGCATTAATTTACGAAAAAATACAAACGATATGCTGTGCTATTGGCCATTGGTTGCCTTTTATTCTAAGGTTACACAGTGCATCTTCATTGACGTCATCATTGTACTAGTACAGAAGCCAACCACTTCTGGAAATAGACTCATGTCATGAACTAATTTTAGCCAGTCTACCCACGTATTCTGTGGTGCATGACAGGTTGATCATTTCATGTGATGCAGAGCGTTGTGGTGAACGGATATAGCTCACACACAGAATCAGGGGGAATGCCCTGCCATTGTCGTGCAGACTGAGATTGGTGTTCATTTTTATGAATCTGCTCCCCATTGGGATTATCAAGGAAAGCCATGGCAAACATGAGATGAAATTGACAGTTGTCAACTTCTTAGCTGTGTGTGTGTGTGTGTGTGTGTGTGTGTGTGTGTGTGTGTGTGTGTGTGTGTGTGTGTGTGTGTGTGTGTGTGTGTGTGTGTGTGTGTGTGTGTGTGTGTGTGTGTGTGTGTGTGTGTGTGTGTGTGTGTCTGGGTGTGTGTTCATTTTGGTGCATCTGTGTGTTCTAAGTGATCATGATAAGAAAACTTAGTTTTTTTGCATGTGCTTGTATTTCAAACTTTGTGTGCTTGTGTGAGCACATTGTGTGTGTGTGTGTGTGTGTGTGTGTGTGTGTGTGTGTGTGTGTGTGTGTGTGTGTGTGTGTGTGTGTGTGTGTGTGTGTGTGTGTGTGTGTGTGTGTGTGTGTGTGTGTGTGTGTGTGTGTGTGTGTGTGTGTGTGTGTGTCTGTGTCTGTGTCTGTGTTTGTGTGTTCATCTTGGTGCATCTGTGTGTGCGATGCACAGCAGCTGTAAACTCACTTTGACTTAATCACAAGCTCAGAGCGCTGCAAAGTGCTGTGGGTTTTCCACAGGGGAGGGCCTAATTCACTCAGTGAGTGAAGCAATCAATCAAATAAAGCATCCATCAGCGCTGCAGGAGAAACTCCTGTGACTATGAGGAACTCTCACAGACGGTCGAGAGAGACTGCAGAATAGATCTGTGGATGATCCGATGAAACAAATAGACCTGTTATTCAACTTGTGTGTGCTTACACTTCTGCATCTCTAATTGGCTTTGATTATGGTTTCTTCAGAACTTTTGATGATACGCGCAGGTTAGAAGTCACCTGTGTTGAATTTGGACTGGAAAATGCATCACTAATCTACTGTTGAATGTATGCAGTAGTAGGGGCTGTACCAATTATTTATAACCGAACCGATCCTGTTACTTATTATTTTGATTTCTTTGGGCTGAATCTAATCAGTTAATTTGGACTATAAAAATGACTGCAAAAAAAAAATCTTATTTTGGTGAAGTTGTAAATACCCATAATAGATGTTTTTACATGATACTTCACTAACCAATTATTCGATTACAAAAATGTTATTAACTAAATTTTCTTTCAATCAATTAATTGATTATTTGATTAACGGTCTCAACTCTAATGTTATTCCAGTTAGTAGTATTAGTATAGTAAATGATTTGTGAGCTAAACTCCCCCCCCTTCTCTGTGTTTTCCAGATGCATACAGCTACACACCAAACGTCAGCCTGTCTCTTCCACTGGGCATGGGGAACCCCTGTCTCGCCACCCAGTACCACACTCTCCAATCAAGCCACCTGTACGGCCTCCAGAACGACAACAATAACCCAGCCTCCGGGTACTACCTGCCCCAAGGCCTGAGGCCTAACGGGACCCCGGCCCTGGAGAGCCCCCGCATCGAGATCACCACGGCCTACGGCCAGTATCCAGAGGAAGAGGTGGAGGAGAGCAGCAGCGTGGACCACATCATCAAGCGCGGGGTCAACTCCATCGTGACCCTGACGCTCCCCAACGCGGACGGCTACCGCGACCCCAGCTGTCTCAGCCCCGCCAGCAGCATCTCCTCGCGCAGCTGCAACTCGGAGGCGTCCTCCTACGAGTCGGGCTTCTACAACTACGACAACTCCCCCCAGAACTCCCCCTGGCAGTCTCCCTGCGTCTCCCCGAAAGGCACGCCCTCGCTCCTCTCCTGCCCGCACGCCAGCGGCCCCGCGGCCTCCTCCCCTCGCCATTCTCCCTCCACCTCCCCGCAGATGGGCACCGTGGCCGAGGAAGGCTGGGTGGGGCAGCCCCGCGGCTCCAGGCCCAACTCCCCCGCCTGCAGTGGTGGGGGCGGTGGTGTCAACGGAATCGGTGGCGGCGGCGGAGGCGGCGGGAGCATGGGAAAGAGGAAGTACAGTTTCAACGGCACCTACCGCCAGTCCTCGTGCTCGCCCCATCAGTCTCCCACGCCCTCCCCGCGCGGCTCCCCGCGGGTCAGCATCACCGACGACAGCTGGCTGGCCAACACCAACCAGTACACCAACTCGGCCATCGTGGCGGCCATCAACGCCCTGACCACGGACGGCGTGGTGGACATGGGGGAGGGGATCCCGGTCAAGGCGCGCAAGACCATGCTGGACCACTGCCCCACCATGAAGTTAGAGCCCGGCGGAGAGGAGCTGGGCCCCGACGGCGAGCTCTGCCAGGAGGACTACACCTCTCGCCTGCCCTTCAAGAAGGAGAGCTACTGCGGAGGTTTCTTAGACGTGCCCCAGCACCCGTACTCCTGGTCCAAGCCCAAGACGTACCTCAGGTAGGTCTGCCACACTAGCCAGTGTTGGAAGTGACACTTCTCACCAAGTACAAAAGTTAAACACTATAACCAACGTTAAACAATGCAATTTCAAAGGTGGTTGAACTGTGCACTTCGAAAGCGACACAGCAGCCCCTGGTTCTAAATATTCCTCAAGGAATACAATGAAGTGCATGAAGGTGTTTACACATTTAGACAGATTGATGGTCCTGAGTATCCAGCTCAAGGACCTGCTTTTAAGTTCTCCAGGCGGTGCGAAAGGAAAACAATTCATCTGCCAGCCGTAGCTGCTGTTTTCTTTCTCTTTTCCAAATTTAGGCTTGTTTTTCGCACGGACAACAATGCATTATTTATTTTTGTATTTTTTTGTAGTCTTCAAAGACCACAGCTAAAAGGCAGAAATCGAATAGTGGCGTGTTAGTGCCATGTCCAAAAGGGCTTTCCTTTTCTTTGAAGATTAAAAACATTTCATAAATCATATTTCGGCAGGAGTAGCATAACATGTGTGCCCCTGTCGCCATGACAACTCTCCCACAAACAGGAACACACACACACACAGACACACGTGCACGCGCACACACACACACACACACGCACACGCACACGCACACGCACACGCACACGCACACGCACACGCACACGCACACTCATCGTGGTATTCTGAAGTACCTTTTCATTTCACTATGTCCTTTTTTTTTCTTTCTTCCTCACGAAATAGCTCACTTTCCTGTCGGAAATCAAGTGTTTGATTAAGATAGCGAGCGACAGGAAGTCATGGTGACAGGCCTGGCCTGAGGGGAAGCCTGGCTGTGGGTAATCAGCCAGCCTGCTGCCCTGCTCTGTCGCACCGTGGGCCCATCTCTCCCCGGCTACGATGTGATGTCATGCACTGACTGGGCAGATAAAGGCCCTGTGGGGGGAAATCAGTTCGTTTTGGGTCAACAAACACCCTGAAAGTTCCAAGGAGATGCCAGAGATTGGTTTCATGCGAGCCCCCCCCCCCCCTCTGGGGTCACAGGCTCCGCGCTTAACAGGCATCCGGCTACAGAGAAATATTGTCCCGCACGTGTTTGTTTTGGTTTAGATATCTCCATGGTCTTCGCATGGGAAGCTCTGGCTCCCCGTCTCAGAACAATATTATGGGAGGCCAGCTGTGGCTCTGAGAAACAGATACCGTACCACGCTCTAAGACAGGGTGGGTCGACCCAGTCCCATTGTTACGCATTTTGTTTTAAATAGTCATGTGAGGGCAATTTGTGATTTTATTGTTATCAATTTGAAATCGGTTGGTTGGTTTTGTCTTAGTCGCTATGAATGACTCGTACCAAAGCAGGAGCCCATCTTTAATACCTGCCATGTGTCAGATTGGCTACTGTGCCCCTTCTCAAACCCTTTCCATGCCAAGGACCCCCAAATAGCCATAGCTTCTGGCTGCCGTCCCCCTATTGCGAAATTGCTTTTAAGAAAACCTGACAATGGCCGGTCTACAAGTTCAGTATTATCATACGGTTTGCCTTTCCAACCACCATCATAATACAAAACCCACTGCAGTCTAAACATAGTCCACATACGTCTCTCATTTGGTTTTCTTCATATTAAGGGCGGCTAATTATTGCCAAGGCTTAAGGAATTATGTACGTCAGAGAATGACTTCAATTCATTAGATTAGTGGCGATGATGAAATGGAAAAGGATAGTTGGAGGAGACAGAATTGCCCTGAGTTGAGGTTGATTCTAGTCAACTTGAGGTATTTTCATTTAATTGTTGGCAGAGACAAATATGTGGAAACACTTCAAAAGTTGCACCTCACTTTGGAGAGCTAAATCAAATACTCCTTCGACCTTGACAGAAAGAAAACAAGAGAAAAGACAAGAAATTAGAAACAATTTAAGTAGCTGGCTGGTTAATGTGAACTTGGATATCTTCTATCGCCAGCTAGCCTCTTGAAGGTCCTTACACACAGTGAGCGACGTGATAAATAAACAATGCAAAAATGCGTTGCTGAATATTTCGCATCAAACTAAATATAGTTGATGCCATGTTCATACATGTTGATGCTTTTATTCACCGTGAAAAATCGATTTATCCCCACGTAATGTTCGCATTGTGTGTGGATGGATGTACTCATCACCACCAGTTCGAAAATATATATTTTCGGGTGAATTAATCGCTCGACTGTGTAAGGAACTTTTGGCTATAATAAGTACACAAACAAATAATCATGTCATGGGATATCCTTCTATGATTTATTTATTGCACAGAGCTATAGTTGTGTTTGTCAACAGATTTATCTAAAGCAATGTTCCGCACTTCACTAGCTTTTAGCTATCACATTCATTATGTAGTACGATATTATTACAGTTAATCACATCCGTTTTTTTTATTGCAGTATGTGTTGAGCCAATGGCTTTTTACATATTTATCAGGAGAATGTACCAATACT